>NC_041406.2:106386213-106481213 GCF_900747795.2 Erpetoichthys calabaricus
CCGCAGTAAGCCGACGAAGCAATTGAGAACGATCAGGTGCGACTTGCCCCAATTACCTCATCAACTCCCCGCGGTCGTGCAATCGCGCCCATGGAGACGGATACGGCGAACTGGATTTAAAAACGGACCTTTTTTTTTTTTTGAAGCCGCAGACCCACTATACCACAAATAGCATTATATATGCAAGTTGTAGTTTTATTATTGATGTATATAGTTTAGCTTGAAGCAAGGTCCATATTAATGCAATTTGCTTTAATGACGGTTCAGTTGGTAAAGATGTCTCACCAAGTTGCACTTGTTTTATTTTATTTTGGTGAATACTGTGTAATGTACCTGGGCTTGAAGTCTTGGAAGTAATAGTGCAACTATCAGTAATAATACTATTATTTATTTTATTGATATTATTTATTAGTTTAAATATTATGCAGTTTAATAATGGTAAAGTTGTTTAAAAAGTCACTTTAACATGTCAGTGGACAGAGATTGTCAACATTAACAGAAAGTGTGGTTGGTTTACAAAAAATACTATTTATTCCTTTTCTAAGACATGTTCAGTGCAATACAACTTTTGACAAGCACCTCTGGATATTTTACTAAGTCTAAATGCCTCTTTGGATGGTTGACAATATGTTGTCAAAATTTTAGTTTAAGTTGTTTGCAAAATTTGTTCAATAAAAAGGTTCTATATTTTGACTGCAACTGTCATGCAATGTGATTCCTTCTCTTCATTAGTGCCTCATAAGTGCCCCCCTCCTTGAAAACTCACTTTATGGGGCCATGTAAACCAATATTAATACTTGTGTGCACATTAAAATGTTTTTTTTGTACAATGTACAATTCTCATGACAGTGGAATAGGTCATTCTTAGTCAGTCTACTGCACTAATTGCAGTGGAAAATGTGGTTAACTCATGCATGGGAAAAAAAATACTGTTGAATACCGTGAAACCGGTACAATTTTGAAAAATACCGTGATATAGAATTTTGGTCATACCGCCCAGCCCTAGTTAAAGTACAATTACAAATTATACTAATTACTAAATACAGAACTGCTGCACATTTAAATGCAGATTTGTTAAAGCACACAGAGAACAAGGTAGAATCGATTAAACTGTCCTTTAATTATCCATCCATCCATTCTCTTCCGCTTATCCGAGATCGGGTCACGGGGGCAGCTTGAGCAGAGATGCTCAGACTTCCCACTCCCTGGCCACTTATACTAGCTCTTCCGGGGGAATTTCGAGGCGTTCCCAGGCCAGCCAAGAGATATAGTCCCTCCAGCGTGTCCTGTGTCTTCCCCGGGGCCTCCTCCCGATTAGACGTGTCCGGAACACCTCACCAGGGAGGCGTCCAGGAGGCATCCTGATCAGATGCCCGAGCCACCTCATCTCACTCCTCTCGATGCGGAGGAGCAGTGGCTCTACTCTGAGCTCCTCCCGGATGACAGAGCTTCTCATCCTATTTTTAAGGGAAAACCCAAACACCCTATGGAGGAAACTCATTTCAACCACTTGCATTCGCGATCTCGTTCTTTCAGTCACTACCCATAGCACATGACCATAGGTGAGGGTAGGAACGTAGATCGACTGGTAAATTGAGAGCTTTACCTTTCGGCTCAGCTCCTTTTTCACCACGACAGACAGATGCAGAGCCCGCATCACTGCAGACGCTGCACTGTTCTGCCTGTCGATCTCCCGCTCTATTTTTCCCTCACTCGTGAACGAGACCCCGAGATACTTGAACTCCTCCACTTGGGGCAGGATCTTGCTCCCAATCCTGAGAGGGCACTCCACCTTTTTCTGGCTGAGAACCATGGTCTCTGATTTGGAGGTGCCAATTCCCATCCCAGCTGCTTCACACTCTGCTGCGAACCGATCCAGAGACGGCTGAAGATCATGGCCTGATGAAGCGAACAGGACATCATCATCTGCAAAAAGCAGTGACCCAATCCTGAGCCCACCAAACCGGATCCCCTTAATGCCCTGGCTACGCCTAGAAATTCTGTCCATAAAAGTTATGAACAGAATCGGTGACAAAGGGCAGCCCTGGCTGAGTACAACTCTCACTGGAAACGGGTTCGACTTACTGCCAGCAATGTGGACCAAGCTCTGACACCGGTTGTAAAGGGACCGAACAGCCCTTATCAAGGGGTCCGGTACCCCATACTCCCGGCGCACCCACCACAGGATTCTCTGAGGAACACGGTCGAACGCCTTTTCCAAGTGCACAAAACACATGTAGACTGGTTGGGCAAACTCCCATGCACCCTCCACGACTCTGCCAAGGGTGTAGAGCTGGTCCACTGTTCCACGACTAGCACAAAAACCATACTGTTTCTCCTGAATCCGTGGTTTGACTATCTGACGGACCCTCCTCTCCAGGACCCTCGAATAGACTTTTCCAGGGAGGCTGAGGAGTGTGATCCCTCTGTAGTTGGAACACACCCTCTGGTCCCCCTTCTTAAAGAGGGGGACCACCACCCTGGTCTGCCAATCCAGAGGCACTGTCCCCGATGTCCATGCGACGTTGCAGGTGTGTGTCAACCAAGACAGTCCTACAACATTCAGAGCCTTGAGGAACTCTGGGCATATCTCATCCACCCCCGGGGCCCTACCACCAAGGAGTTTTTTGACCACCTCGGTGACCTCAGTCCCAGAGATGGGAGAGCCCACCTCCGAGTCCCCAGGCTCTGCTTCCTCATTGGGAAACATGTTAGTGGGATTGAGGAGGTCTTCGAAGTACTTCCGCCACTGACCCACAACGTCCCGAGTCGAGGTCAGCAGCGCACCATCCCCATCATATACAGTGTTGACACTGCATTGCTTCCCCCTCCTGAGATGCCGGATGGTGGACCAGAATCTCCTCGAAGCCGTCCGGAAGTCGTTCTCCATGGCCTCCCAAAATTCCTCCCATGCCCGAGTTTTTGCCTCAGCAACCACCGAAGCCGCATTACACTCGGTCTGCTGGCACCTATTAGCTGTCTCCGGAATCCCACAGGACAAAAAGGTCCTGTAGGACTCCTTCAGCTTGATGGCATCCCTCACCGCCGGTGTCCACCAATGGGTTCGGGGATTGCCACCACGACAGGCACCGACCACCTTACAGCCACAGCTTCCGGTCAACTGCCTCAGTAATAGAGGCACAGAACATAGCCCATTCAGACTCAATGTCCCCTACCTCCTTCGGGACATGGTCGAAGTTCTGCTGGAGGTTAGAGTTGAAGCTACTTCTGACAGGGGACTCTGCCAGATGTTCCCAACAGACCCTCACAATACGTTTGGGCCTACCTGGCCTGACCGGCATCCTCCCCCACCAACGAAGGCAGCTCACCAGCAGGTGGTGATCAGTTGACAGCTCCGCCCCTCTCTTCGCCCGAGTGTCCAGGACATGTGCGTGCAAGTCCGATGACACGACCACGAAGTCAATCATTGAACTGAAACCTAGGGTGTCCTGGTGCCAGATGCACATATGGACACCCCTATGCCTGAACATGGTGTTCGTTATGGACAATCCGTGACAAGCACAGAAGTCCAATAACAAAACACCACTCAGGTTCAGATCAGGTGGGCCATTCCTCCCAATCACGCCCTTCCAGGTCTCACTGTCATTGCCCACATGAGCATTGAAGTCTCCCAGCAGAACGAGGAAGTACCCAGCAGGTGCGCCCTCTAGCACCCCCTCCAGGGACTCCAAAAAGAGTGGGTACTCCAGACTGCTTTACAGCTGATACGCGCAAACAGGTAGGACCCCATCCCCCCCAACCCGAAGGCGGAGGGAGGCTGCCCTCTCATCTACCGGGGTGAACCTCAATGAACAGGCTCCAAGTCAGGGGGGCAACACCAGAGTGGTAGAGAGTCCAGCCCCTCTCAAGGAGACTGGTTCCAGAGTTCACGCTGTGCGTCGAGGTGAGCCCGACTATATCTAGCCGGAACCTCTCAACCTCACGCACTAGCTCAGGCTCCTTCCCCTGTAGAGAGGTGATACTCCATGTCCTACGAGCCAGCTTCTGCAGCCGAGGATCGGACCGTAAAGGTCCCGCCTTCGACCACCACCCGACTCACACTGCACCCAACCTCCTTGGCCCCTCCTACAAGTGGTGAGCCCATGGGAAGGGGGACCCACGTTGTCTCTTCAGGCTGTGCCCAGCCGAACCCCATGGGTACAGGCCCGGCCACCAGGCGCTCGCCATCGAGCCTGACCTCCAGAAGAGGGCCCCAGTGACCCGGGTCCAGGCGAGGGAAAACGACATCCAATGTTTGTATGCATCATAGGAGGTTTTCTGATTAATTAATAAATGAATTATGATTAAAATTGTACAAGAGAAAGTCAATAATAAAGTCATAGTCCTGGAGATCTTGGCCAACTGGGCACCTTCTCACTCCTGAGGTCTCTATAGTGGAGTCTGTGCTGGCTGTCTTATTGTACAACCACTTTAGGAATGCACCAGTTTTTCAGCAGAAGATTTTAACTAGCTAGGTTTTTTCTCATTATGTGTAATTGACAGATCGATGTACTGTATAAATTGTCACATTTGACTTTAGCGATTTTCAGTTGTAGCTTTCCATTACATGATCTGAGCAGTCGGTAGCATTCTCCCGTGAAGGCCTTTTGTGTAGTATGACATACACTACAATTCCTTCCAGCTAGTCTATATTTCGTTGCATTTGATCTAACAACCAATGAATGCTCATCTGAAAGTATAATATATATAATGCAGCAAATGAGGAATAAGAAGTGCAAGTGTTTTGAACCTCACAAACAGAAGAAGCTTGTCTGGCTTATGTTCTGTACTATGACAGAATGAAAAAAAAAATTCGCTGTACCTGTTAACCCTTTGTACTGCACCAACACAGTCGCTAAATTTGACATGTCCAGTAATTTTCAGTTGTGTAAACAGACACAGTCCGGCAACAAGATCAGCAAATGCATTTGGCATGTGTGACATACCCAATGACTAAAAGTTGTATAATGTGAATTAGGCTTAACTTGTTAATCGCTAGTCAGTTTTATGATTAAAATAAAGTATAAGCTATACATATGTGTTTGCAGTTTCCTGACTTTCCTTTACATGGGTAAAGCAAGTTAAGGAACAGTGCAACAATCTGTCGCCATGCATCAGTGTCTGAGCCAGTTATGCACATAAAAGGAATATTAAGTCTCCTTTTGTTCCACAATAATGAACTTCTGAAAAATACACAGAACACGTAGCTGCAACAATATATTTTCTGTTAAATGTTAAAATGTCTGAAGATAAAGATATACTAACTGCAACATGTACCAGGAAAAAGTCAGCAAAGACTTTTGGCCCTACAAATTTGGTAAGACATTTAAATTTATATCATACAGCAGAATATGCAGACTTTCAACAACTTATTATATCCAAGTAAAAACAAATCTCTTTTGACAAATTTGTATACTTCTTTTTGATTGTTTCATCAAAGTACTGCAATGGTAATAAAATTCATGAAACAGCAACAAACTGTATATTAGTAATAATAATTATATTCTTAATTTGAATACAAGATAAAAGGATTGTTATTTTACAAACCCCAAAAAAGGAACAAGATGTTTCTAAATATTTTATAAGAAAAAAAAAATGTAAAACAGAAGATGAGAGGGTAAAAATGACATTCAGTCAGGAATGCAAAGCAAAATGTCTCTAAGTTCTGTGTGTGAAATTCATTCTGAGATTTTGGAGAAAAGTTTGGAGGAGTTTCACATTTAAAGCAATTCTGTAGCATTGTATTTGCAAACCTGCCCATTAGAACCACTATTGCCTAGCAATTGAATATGGTGGAATATTTCAGACAAATTAAATGCAAATAAATATATTGTGAAATGTGACAATAAATCAATAAAACCACAATGAAATGTGAGCACAAGTAATTCAATGTTTAATTACTTATTTTATTTAC
Organism: Erpetoichthys calabaricus; assembly: GCF_900747795.2. Classification (NCBI taxonomy): domain Eukaryota; kingdom Metazoa; phylum Chordata; class Cladistia; order Polypteriformes; family Polypteridae; genus Erpetoichthys; species Erpetoichthys calabaricus. The sequence goes on from NC_041406.2 coordinate 106,392,128, forward strand.
ATTTACTCATTTGGCTGACACCTTTACCCAAGGCAACTTCCAACATTTATGATACAATTGGTTGCATTTCTTTTAGTTTTCCAATGGGAGCACAGACAGGTCAAGTGACCCGCTCACGGTCACACAGTGTCTGTAGTGGGATTTGAGCCTACAACCTCAGGGTTTGAAGTCCAAAGCCTTAATTGCTACACCTCACATAACATGAAACACACAATGAAATGAAAACTGCAGTTTTCAGTATGCAAAGTCGAAAGGATTAGTTCTAGTGAGTACTGCACTTTTATTGGTGAAATGTCAGTAAAGCGAATGTAAACATTTGGCCATCAAAGACCATATATAACAGCAGACACTGCAGGTACATACGCCTGATGATAAATTTAGAGGTGCCTGAATTAAAGTAGCCACTTTGTGTGTTAATTCTGGCCTATTTTTCTTGCACTCATATCCACCACAGACGTGCACTGTCACAACACTGAGCATACAATTCATTAACAAATTACCAATCAAAATACAGTGCCGAAGGGTAAATGGTTCTGTGGTGGGAATCAGCATCAAGATCCAATTGATCAAAATTTGAAAGGGAGAGAAAGGATGAGCAAGCAAGCAGTGATTTGCTGGATTCATTTTTGAAAGAAAATAACTGTCCAACTGGCCATACGTTGTAAACCAGTTAAAACTGAGGACTGACTTTCCGACATTCAAAAACCCCCCACCCATTGTGGCAGCAATTGAAACTGAAATATTGCAAAGCAGCAGGAAAAACAAATTAAAAAGAATTTAATGAGGGTAATAAAGGTTTTAAACATTCATTCTTTCACAGTCATTACTAAGCTAACATATAACAGCACAGAATCTTAAATGCTTCAGATATAGACTGTTAAAATGGCATTCGCATTTTTAGTTTTGCCACACAAAAAAGCAGGTGTCTGATTTCCAAGCCTAGTAGCCACTTTTAAAAGCTAGTGTTGAGCCCTGTAATATGACGATACCAAATAAATGTTTTTCAAATGCCTGCTTTCTTACACATTTATACTAATTTATGGTTGTTAAAACGGTGAATAAATTTCCATATATGCATTTTCTTATTTCACTTATTGCAGTACAGTGAGTGATGGTCTGCGTTCAGGATGCTCCTTGAAGCAACCAGGGATTGTGGACCTGTGGTTGGGGTGGAGTGGGTGAGGGTGGGTATGTAATAAGAGGCTCATGACGAAGTGCAATTTTAAATAATTTTGAGTACCAGAGCATGCAGGCTCTGAATGGCTGGAGGTGTACACGCTGCTCCGAGGTTGATCGGGGTGTAAATCACGCATGCCCATAGCAAAACCAAGTGGGACGGTCAGGTGCTTCATTCACACCTTGCAGCATGTGGAGGACAGCACCTATATTCAGTCGGGTCTATAAAGAGGGCCTGAATGGCAGAAAGAGGAGACCACTGGATGAAAATTTTAAAAAGCCAGTCAGGGGGCTACTGTAGTTGGAGAGATGAATGGTCAGAAGTAAATCATATGGCAACAGAATATGGTTTTACTTGGAATTGAGTGACTGTTTTACTTGGATTTTAGAATTGTTTTACCCTCCATATTACTCTGGATTTTATGGATTATTTATTGATGCACCACACTTTTCTGACACTTTGTGGTTTTAAATAAAATTACTGATTCACTTTGTACCAACCTCTTTCTGAATGTGTGTGTCCTCATTTGCACAGCTCATCTCAGGTTTACAACTACCGACGGTTCCGGGTTCAAGAAGGTCCCGTAAGTAATCAGGAATCAAGGAGCTAACCTGGACCATCACACAGTGATGCGAGTACTTCTATTATATTATGATATCATTAGGCAAAACGTAGGAATTAGTCCTAGAAAGGACACTAGTCAATTGCGAAGCATACCCATGTAAACATTAGCTCTCTTATACCTTAGCATTTTGTATATTCTCCTTAATTTAACATGCATGTCTTTTGGATACTGAAAGAAAACAGAGCAAAAGAATAAACTCCACATGAAAACAGAAGGAATGTGCAAACACCACAATACAGATAATTACAAATGATGCAATAAACACCAATAATATCATTTATTTTTAAAATATAATGAAAAAATCTGGATTGTTTCATTCCACTTTTTTTAGTCCAAAAATGCCATTTGAACACTATACATCATATGGTAAATCTTTTATCACATTAAAGCAAATCTTGTTTACTTACTTGTTTCTTCAGACTTACAAATTAAGTTTACTCTTGATAAATGTTGATGGTATCAAATATTATTCTAAAAAAAAAATCAAACATTAAGCTAACAAAAAGCACACAATCAAGTGCCAATTCCCCATTAATTGTCAAGACAACCGTCTTTCATAAAACAAAATTATATTCAAAAAAAAAAATAGGAAATGGTGGCCAAATGTGAAGAAATGTAGAATTTAAATTTATATTATGTGTAATAAAAACACTATATTGTTTTAGAAATATTTACATTGGGTAGAACGATACTGCAAAATCACATTTTCACAGAGTGTCTGGAACTGTTAATGGGTTTTATATGTTCATTTGACATTCGACTGCAGTAGAACTAGGAGTGTTGTATCACTCGTCAATGCAGACAGACTGCTTCAAACTACTACATACTTCTGTAAAACATTTTGCTTTTCCTAGTGTTGGTAAATTTCATCTGACAAACTCACATGACCAAACAAACTACAGAGGGGACTAAAAAAGATGGTGAAAAACCAGCTATTGCTATTTTATATGAAGTCATCATAGTAAGGAGTGGGGCAGCACGGTGGCGCAGTGGGTAGCGCTGCTGCCTCGCAGTTGGGAAACCTGGGGACCTGGGTTCGCTTCCCGGGTCCTCCCTGCGTGGAGTTTGCATGTTCTCCCCGTGTCTGCGTGGGTTTCCTCCCACAGTCCAAAGACATGCAGGTTAGGTGGATTGGCGATTCTAAATTGGCCCTAGTGTGTGCTTGGTGTGTTTGTGTGTCCCCTGCGGTGGGTTGGCACCATGCCCAGGATTGGTTCCTGCCTTGTGCCCTGTGTTGGCTGGGATTGGCTCCAGTAGACCCCCGTGACCCTGTGTTCGGATTCAGTGGGTTGGAAAATTGATGGATGGCTAGTAAGGAGTCCTTTTTCAAAGGAAAACTGAAGCTTAATCATGTCCTATCACCAAACACACACACGCACACAAGAAAGCAAAAAAGATTTTACTGCTCTAGCTTATGATATAACTAGATGATCTTCTTTCGGCTGCTCCCGTTAGGGGTTGCCACAGCAGATAATCTTCTTCCAAATCTTTCTGTCATCTGCATCTTGCTCTGTTACACCCATCACCTGCATGTCATCTCTCACCACATCTATCTCCCCCTTCTTCTTCTCCTTCTTCGGCCAACAGTAGCCCAATTTCCGCCAGAACCCTGTTGACTAACAGTACTGGTGGCAGTCGTTAACCCGGGGCTCGACCGATCCGGTATGAAAATTTGTATTGTTGTCCGCATATTGATTTGGCAAAAGTTTACACCGGATGCCCTTCCTGACGTAACCCACCCCATGTATCCGGGCTTGGGATCAGCACGAAGAAACACACTGGTTTGTGCATCCCCTGTGGCTGTGTGAAATTGTTCCAGTTAGTCCACAGATCAAACATTAAGACCATTACTATACAACACGCAGAAGCTAAGATCAAATCAGACTTTTTGTCAAGTTTTAAATGCAGGTGTTTCAGTTCAATTACAATCAGGCACTTTTACATGAGAGAGGCTTAGACACCAGATGCAAAAAGGATACCTATAGGCAACTTTTAATGTAATGCAATGCAATAATTGCATAATTAAATCTGGACCACCCATTACACAGAAGCCATTCTCCATCATCATTAATTTAGAAATACAGAACAATTCATTTTTTTTGCTTTTTTTTTTTTTGCTAGAAAGGGCATGATTTTGTTGGTTACTTTATTTAAATGCAAAGGAACATTAAGATTTTTGTTTAAATGTTTCTTGACAATAAAAAAAAATGACAGATGGATGGTTTAGGATTAGATTATTAAAATGTTAGTCAACGTATTCAGTGTCAATGTACCAAATTAAAATATTAAAAGAAAAAGTTATTAAAGTAAATGTGAACCAAAGAACTTTAATCTGTTTAGCTATTTTGAGACAGATATCATTAAGATACAGGCGTGTTAAAAAAATTATACTATTTAACCTTTATACTGATTGCTGCAAACTGATATGCTTCTTAACCTTGTTATGCATATGAACCAACTTACTTAAGATTGTTGCTTTGTTATATTTCTCAATCTTGTTGTGATCTCTTGATCTGATCTCATGACAGGTTCCATCAAGCTTTTTGTAATAAAGGGTGTACGTTTGGATCAATTATTAACAGTGACTCTCAACTGTTCTTTGTTTACAAAGTACTTACTTGACAATTTCTGTCTCTTCAGTTAGCAGCAGCCACCAGAAAATTAAGAAGCATAAGTAACGGTGAACCTTAAACAACTGGGATTTTTATGGATTGAAATGATTTTGCTTTCAATAGCAATTCTGTTGATCAAAGAAAGCATACTGTGCAAACTGTTAAAGGCCTACACTCAAATACTACCGTGTTTCCCCGAAAATAAGACCAGGGGCCTCATGTATAAACGGTGCGCATGCACAGAAATGTTGCGTACGAATGTTTCCACGCTCAAATCGCGATGTATAAAACCTAAACTTGGCGTAAAGCCACGCACATTTCCACGGTAACTCATACCTTGGCGTACGCAATTTCTCCTCTCGGTTTTGCAGACTGGCGGCACCCAGCGTCAAAGCAGTGCTACTGTTCCTGTGTGGTCTTTCTTAGATCCACATTCCTGACGCGGCTTTATAAATCCACTGAAACTAACTGCATATTGTTTATTAGTGTAATGCATCTGATTGTAATTAACCGGCAGCAATATAATGTTCCAGGGAATAGCCATAGTATTACAAATACCGTAACTGCTTTAGCGTTGTTACTCTCACTGCACTTCTTTTTTCAGCTGCTCCCGTTAAGGGTTGCCACAGCAGATCATCTTTTTCCATATTACTCTCACTGTATTTTATCACTGTATCTGAGTGGGGAATCACAGCAGTAGGTGATCGGAAAGAGAAATATCGGTACACAGCATGAAGCAGACGCTGACTCAGCCATGGCAAAACGCTTTAGGGACTTCCCAGTACGGACTTCGCGGTTTAGAAAAAGTTTCATCCCAAGAACTCTAAACGCACTCAATCAGTCCATCAAGTGCTCCTTGTAGAACTGTTTACTTATAAGTACAATCACCTCACTGTAAACTTGCACTACAGTTATAATATTGCACAACCTGCGCCACTTTATAAAGCGCGTATTTACATACGTATGATGACTATCATTTTTAAGATGAAATGCAGCAAAATATGTTGATTATATTATACAGATAAAACTAACTTCATTTAAATAATCAGTATTGTTAATAATTAAACATGTGAGGACACGGTGCCGCAGCGCTAGCTAGTTCACAGATAGCTCCTGCCTTGCGCTGTATTATTGCTGGTGCTGACGCGACACTGGAAGGATAGACCGATAGAATAATTAAACATGTACTACGAAGATATTTCAATGTTCTTTAAAAGTTCTGAAAATCGGCGTTCTAAGCTTACAGATGGCTTCACGTCTATTACTGAGCTGATTGTGTGGCGATTGGGTATTTGGAGAGAGAAAAGTAAGGACAAGAATTGGGGGTAAGTACGTCTGAAAGAGACAGTACTTCTGTGATAAATTATTTCATTGAAGGTCGCACATGGCGCAGCAAGCCTCTTGCGTGAGATATGAACAATCACTGCGCCACCGTGTTCCCATGTTTAATAACATGCTTTCATTCCTATCATCATGAAAAAGATATCACGTATACATCTCAGTATTTTAATTATTCAGAGAGCTGTAATATCACGAATGCAATGGATTCTGTGTCCCGTCGGAGAAAGAGAAAGGACGGAAGCACGTAGTGATTCACACACATAGAGCACATAGAAGATCAAATACAGAACAAAGCATTTAACGTGCTACTTGAGAAACTAGTAAAATAAACGATTTTAAGATGAAGTTTATGATGTTCTACTTTAACGGCAAAATAAACTACGTGATTAAAGTGGAAATTTCGAGATTAAAGTTGACATTTCGTGCTTTGTTCCCCACTGTGTGCCTATTTTTTTCTCTGTACCCTAATAAGCTTTCATATGACACTCAGACGGTGGGCTATGACTTGCCTTTTCACGGCGACTTTGATATGTGATTTCTTTTTTATTTCGGGCACTGTGCGACTTTGTGAATTTGAGCTTTCAAGTTTCTCCGACACTATGTCACTCGATCAACTTCCTTTTGTTGATTATACCACTGTTTAAACCAACAAATAGTACGTTTTTCCTTTGCCTCCACTTGGTATTCGCTGAAATTCTTATGTTTTCCCCCATGCTTTCCCCATTGTCTTTTCACAGAAGGCTATTTATATTGATTTGCATATTCAAAGAGGCGTAATTCTGGGAGGAGTTGGGGCGGGACAGAAGGCGCGTGCACGTGCGTTACTTTTCACGCTGATCGTGATTTATGTAGTGGAAGAACGTGAAAGTTTGCGTGCGCACAGATTCCTGCATCTGAATTTTTCTGTGTGTACGCACCATCCCGCTTTTGTGCTTACGCCATGTTATAGTGTGAGTTCTACGCACAGCGTTATACATGAGGCCCCAGGTCTTATATTAATTTTTGCTCCAAAAGATGCACTAGGGCTTATTTTCAGGGGATATCTTATACAGTATTTATTAATGTACAACAATTTACATATATCCAAATACAGTCATGTCATATTCTTCTAGAATACCGTCATAACTCTCCACATTCAAACCCTGAATTCTAGCCTGAATTTCTTGCTACTCCAGCCGCTTTGCAGATCAATGTTCGTGCTTCGATGTTTGATGAATGGTTCGTTGTGGTGAAGCAAAATGCCGACATACAAATGTATTCGTGGTGCCTTTATATTCAAGCATCGCATATTCCCCCAAAGTAATGACAAGATACATTTTAAAAGTCTCGCCATCTTCTGTGCCGTCTTTTTTTTTTTGTACCTTACAATAGTATCAGAATGTATGGCTGCATATTTGAGCCAGAGAAAAAAATAAGGTCATAACGAAAAGGTCTATTTTGTGATTAAAGTGGAAATTTCGGCTTTAAACTCTAAATTGTCCACTGTAATCTCGTAGTTTACTTTATCATTAAAGCAGACCGTCGTAAACTTCATTCCAGTTAATCGCAATGCGCTTCTGGGGTTTCCTTCTGACCTGACAGCAGCGGCAAGCAGCAATAGATGGCCACACTGAACACATTAAATTTATTATATTCCAGTTCTGCACATTTAGAATTCTTAGATTTATACTTGATATCACTTTCATGATGAAATGCATTAAAATATGTTTGTTATATTTAAAGATAAATCGTTAACTTTGTTTAAATAATGAATACTGTTAATAGTTACACATATGGGGTGAGACGGTGGCAGAGCAGTAGCACTGCTGTCTCACAGGGAGTCACGTCCCTTGTGTTCCCTGCCTGGACTTGCATTTTTTTCCTGGTGGGTTTCCAGAGTGTGCTCAGTTTTCCATCCAAAGACATGAAGGTTTGGGGATTTGGTGACGATAAAATGACGGCAATGTCTATGTGAGCTTGTGCTCACCTGGCGATAAGTGGATGCCCCGTCCAGGGATTTTGTTACTATCTTGCGCCGATGCTGCTGGAATGGGTGCATCCCCAGATTGATGGATGTAATCATTAAACATCCTGTTCAGAGATAATGTGGTGAGGTGTCCTCAGAATTTAATGGATGTTTCAGGCACACGCATCGCATTGCGTTCAGTATAAACCCGGACTTAGGCGCCTTACTTTTCAGCTGTCGATCTTGACTAGGTCTTATTTTAATGGAAGCACGGTAATACAACCATCTAAAGTTCAATCACATAGTTCACAAGACTGCACGTAAGCTAAGCAAAAAGCACTAAGTTCCAGAAACATTAGGCCCACAGCACAGATATTTTACTAATTACTTTTTCATGCTAAAGCATGTCTATATTAAGCCAGATATGGAATGCTACTTCAAAAAACATAAGTCATCATATTTTGTTTATCAAAAGACATGACAGGCACTGAAACATCAACTGAAGCCATAAGACCACAGCACACAACAGTACTTAAGGATTGTTGGATAATTTAGAAATGTGTCTAGCAGAAAACGGAAACCACTTCCAGCACCGCATGAAATGCAATCGATTACACATACATCAAGGTATATAGTGTATTTTTTTTTTCACTTGCCTCTGAAACATTAGAGTAGCTCCTCTTCACGCAAGCTTTATTGCAGTCAAAAGGAATGATCACAAGTTTAAAGCATATGCTGCTAAACTAGAATGCAGAAAATTAGAGTATAAACAAAAGCACTGTTGCAAAACCTGTATCAAGAATATAAGTGGAAAGACAGAAGTCAGTTTCTCAAATACCTGTATATACTTACATTATCAAAAAATTAAGAGAACAGTGCATTCATTCTCTAGAGGTGTGCCCACTTTACTTACATATGCCTGCCTTGCTCTGAATCTGTTTTTGTAGTAATTGTCTATGTTAAATGTATTCATATTCAACTTGCTTATTAACTCTTTTGTTGAACAATAGTGCTACACAGTCCTGTATAATCTCAGGCACAGATAGATTCTACATCTTAGAGTAAACAAGCTGTTCTACAATCACCTGATGGTGTAAACTCACTATTGATATCTGCCACTTTTTACCATTACTTGAATATAAAATGATTTTGAGCATCTAATTTAAGTAGCTGTCAGTAATTCCTAACTAGTAGATGGTGTAGACTAACTACATACTTTAAGTACAATGCACTGATCTAAAAAAGAAGCATCTTTAGACTACACATTTCATTATATTAGCTATCTTCACATTACATCAAAAGTGACATATTAAGGATTTTAAATTACAGCTTTGATAAGGTCTTTAAAAACTGACAATGCAACAGATGCCAGATGACTATTATTTAAATGCACAAAGACTAGAACAGTTTTAAATAAAGCAAAACTCTGCAATGACCAGCTTATCTTTCTTGCTAATCTCCCTCCTAATGCAGATCAAAGGTTAATGCTTGCTGGATTAGAGTTGTTAAACAAGTTTAAATGTGTTATGGGTGCTTAAATCTTGTTTGCAGACTAAAGCAGAATAAAAGATTTATTGTTTGATTTTGCAGGGCTATGGTCCAACAATGCAGAAATATTATCATCAAACTGCATATTTCAAAACTGCAGGAGGGTGGCTTATAGGCCAAAAGAACAGAACAATTGTGGCTCATGACATTTCAGTTTGAATATTTCAGAATGTGCCCCACCATAGTCTAATGCCCCGTGTTTGCATTCTACCTTGAGCTCAACGCTGCCAGGATTCTCCACAACCCCCTGCCATCCATAATTGGATTGTGCAGGTTCTGCAATGATATATTTGGAGTCTTCAGATTATAGTATTTTTAATGATCTGTAGGAAGCATGTACACTGTACATATAATGCATTATCTTGCAGTTTTCTATTTGAAAACATTTAATGCTCTTACATGCTTCACTTTTAAAAAGAAATTTCTTAGTAAAGCAGAACACTATATCACACACAAATTGTATTTCACATAATTACATAACATTTAAATTGGTTAAGATTAATTATAAATTGCAGTTGTTTGAAACACTACATTTTTACACTCCAGTATTCATATCACGGCAAAACAACTTGCTCTTTAAAACTTAGGAAGCACATGTTTAAAAATTTTTGGTTACAAAATTATTTTAATAAAATTTAACACAAACAAAAAGAAAAATAAGTAAACAATGTCTTTATAACATTCTGTAATTAAATACTGTAATTGACTCTGCAACATCAGGTATTAAGAAAAAATGGTAACAGTTTCAAAAAATAAAACTACAAACACACACACACAATCATATCAATATACTTTCAACACTGACCGAAGCATTGTCAGCTGACAGAACAATATTTAAGAAAGCAAACAAAAATGTTCTACACAGCATTTAACAAGTTAGAGAATGTATGCATGATGTAACATTCAGGTGCATTCTGCGATTAACTTAACTGATACGAAAGTTGGAACATATTATTTGTTTAGTTCATTCTAGAGTCAGTTATTATATTTTTATCTATTAAATACTTCTGTAACAATGTGTCACATTCAAAACTAATAGCGATAATAGAAAGCAATCACTGTATATGTCAGCAGACTACATTAAATACATGATTTTTAACAGCACTGTATAGTACAATGAAGTTAAAAATGGAGCACCAACAAGCTTGTAGTGGCCACATAGCTTTAATTCATGGCAGATTGCAATTCAAGTAATGTGAAAATGACATTGATTGATGTGTGTTAGTGGTGGAGGATCTGTGACTAACTGTTGCTCAACTTTATTAAATATAACATTTTTAAAAGAATATTCAAGAGCAGTATCTAATAATTAGCAATTGAAAAATATCTATTAACAGAAAATGACCAATACTAGCATAAAATCAGTATCATATTACCATATGAAAGGAAAATAGGAACCAAGTTCCCCGTATAATTATAATTTGTCAAAAATGTGTTAAAATTATACAAATACGTAAAAACATGGAAAAAGAACTGATTTATTATGTAATGAGAACACGAATGATACAAAATGGGCAAGATTATCAGGGTTTGCCACGACTGTTCATGTATACCTGAAACTGAAAGATCAGGCGCTTAAGCCACTGAAGCTCCTCTATCTCCCAAAACCAGTGTCCATTTTTAAACCCATCCTATGAACCTTTCCTATGTTATTAATTGGTTAAAACACCATTGAGCTGCAGGTTGATTACATCAGTTTTTACAATAATATTCTGCAGATAATATTGTTCAATCAATTCAGTCTTGTATATGCTTACATAATTGCTTTTCCCCATTAGTTAAATTACCTAAAACAGCGGGAGAAGGGCTATGCTGTGTGAGCGGTTTGCACACACTCTACTGGTATTTGACTCACTTTCACTGGGCATCAGAGCAGCTGTCAAACGAGTAAAAGAGGAAAATATATACGAAACATTCATTGTTGAAGTTGCAAAGAACATTTCACAAATTCTCCAATGCTTTTCAAAACTTCATACAATGTGATCAGTTTGAGATATCTGAACAAAAAATTGATCTGTCATGACAAATTTCTTTTACGAAGTGCAATAAGTGTATCACATCTCAACAAAATTAGGCAAAAAGGGGCTGTGTTTTTTCATGTGGAAATACAGACAGTCACATAGAGAAAGAAAGAGAGAGACAGAGAGACACAAGGACTTTCACAACAGGTGGCAGGGGTGGAAATCATCATGGTTTAAAAATTGTAAAAATGTAAAACATGCTAAGCTAATACTGTTACATAAGTAAATGAGCCCTAACTGCTACAAGGGTTTTGTTTTTGTAAGATTTCTTACCAAGTTTATAAAAAGCAAAATCCTCTAGCAAAACAAAAATTAAATACAGCAATTTAAGATATTTTCTAAAATCTTTCCAAGCACATTCTTCATTGCTGCACAGATTAAACAGCTAATAAAACAAGAAGTAGAAAATGATCGTTCTGGGGGCGATTTTACACAGCACAACTCACTGCTGTATTACTGGTGGAAAAACCACTCATGCAATAACATAAGTAACAATTGTGAGATGAATTTAGTCTTACGTAGACATCTACTGAGAAGCAGTGTAGCAGTCTTGGATCAAAGGTCAGCAAAAGACTTACAGGAATATTACATTATTAAATTTTAAATAGCTTCCAAAAAGTGTGTTGGTTGGTTGGCTGATTTTTTACATTATTTACTTAAGAGGCATTTTATTAACCTTTAGATATTGTGAAATTTTTGAGTTCTTTTGAGCCCCTTCCCAACGTGGCTGCACACCGAAACATGACTGACACATACATCAAGGGCTGCTTGTCCATCAGCGAGGCAACTGCAGGTTTGCAGTGCCCATAAAACTTTCAGCGCCACCAAGGCAAATGCAAGTTTGCAGCCTCCCTGAGTAAAGCTCTGGACCTCGGACTAGGCTGAAGGCTCAACTTCCAACAGTACAATAACCCTAAGCACAAAGCAAAGACAACACAGGAGTGGCTTAGGTTCAGCTCTGTGAATTGTCTTCAGTGGCCCAGTGAGCCTAGATTTGAACCTGATCAAATATCTCTGGAGATACTTGACAATAGCTATCCACTGATGGTCTTTATCCAACCTGATGGAGATTGAGGGAATCTGCAGAGAATTATGGCAAAAAAAATCCCCAAATCCAGGTGTGTCAAGCTTGTCACATCATCAAAGCGAAGATGATTTCTGGATGTAATCACCATCAAAGGTGCTTCAACAAAGTACTGAGTAAAGTGTCTGATTACTTGCAGCAATGAGATATTTCAGTTGTTTATTTTTACTAAATTTGCAAAAAATTCCTAAAATCCTTTTTTCACTTGGTCATTCTGGGGTATTGATCGTTTGTTTGAGGAGTAGAAAAAAAATTTTTTTAAATGATTTTAGCTCAAGACTGCAACATGCTTTAAAACAATGACATTCTAAAAAAGAACAATGGTACATAAATCTGATAAAATTAAACATACACTTTTCAATATGAGAAGATGAAAACCACAGAAAACAATGTCTTTCTGAAAATGTCACATATTTAGGAAGTTTATGATGACTGCACTGGTGCAAAACAAAGTTAGCTGCTTCAGTGTGTGCATTCTTTCTTATAACTCAAACTGATGAAAATTAAGGCTTACTGTAAGAAATAATAAATAAGAAAAAGCTGGAATATTATTAAACCACTAAAATTCAAGGTCAGCTACAGTATATAATCAGGTGACAACATCAATCAACCTACTCCGAAAAATAAGAGCTACTAATCCATATTTTCCAAAAACTAATACTATCATTAACAAAAAATAAATGATTTCATTAACTAAAACAAAATGTAAATATTTCTCAAAACTAGAAAATGAAAATAGCAACAGATTTTTGTAGATTTGATTTTCATCACACATGACTCTGCATAATGTGAGCCATGCATAGACCTAGTACATTCATTAAACTTTTGCAGACATAATTTCAGCTTAGACAAGAACACCGATTCGAGCACGTGTGTGTGTGTGTGTGACCACCAACTATTTGCTTTTACACTGAACCCCTACATTAACATGCATCTTGATTAGCTCAGATCATTCCTCTCCTGTGGCATCGCTATCTGGCAGAATGCCACAATACACATTTCAACATTAAATTATGCAGCCACCTGCAGCCCAGGAAAAATTTTCACTATGAACTGCATACATTTAAACCGCAACTACTCTAGTATAGAATCACAATTGACAAAGGACAACCCAGATTAATAACACACAGAGGTGGGTAGAAATATATTAGGGCACATTTTGGCACCTGCACTTTTTCTACTTTAACTCAAATACATTTATTGGTGGTGTAGCAGTGAAAAAGAGCCCTAGTGCAACAAATCTGTGTTTAGCGGTGTAGCAGTGAAAAAGGTCCCCACTTAAACAGTTTCCCGCTGCGCCACGTTCCGAACGTCGTTTAGGCAATTTAAACCGGTGTTGCGGTATTAGAAAAATCCATATCATAAGAAAAATAAAAAACGGTTTTCGATATGAACCGGTATACCACCCAGCACTAGCGCTGACCAATTAGCGGAGGTATTTACACACATATTCAACCTCTCTCTCTCTCCTCAGGTGTAGTCCCCTTGTGCCTGAAATCCACAACCATTGTACCTGTTCCCAAAAAACCGAGGATAACCTGTCTTAATGACTATCGACCAGTTGCTCTCACCCCTGTCATCGCAAAGTGCTTTGAACGACTGGTAATCACCCACATCAAAGCCTCCATCCAAGCTGATCTAGACTAACACCAGTTTGCCTATCGGTCAAACAGATCAGCTGAGGACGCCATCTGTGTAGCTCTACATGCTGCTCTCTCGCACCTGGAAAAGCCCAACGCCTATGTTAGGATGCTCTTCATTGACTACAGCTCTGCATTTAATACCATCATACCTAACCAGCTGATCCAAAAACTCTATGCACTAGGACTTGCTCCGTCCATATGCAACTGGTTACTGGATTTTCTCACCAACCGCCCCCAGTCTGTCAGGATGGGCAAACACACATCCTCCACCCTAACCCTGAGCACTGGTGTGCCGCAAGGATGTGTACTAAGTCCCCTTCTCTATTCATTCTTCACCCATGACTGTCAACCCATCCACCAATCAAACATTATTGTTAAATTTGCGGATGATACAACTGTCATCGGGCTTGTAACAGACAACAGTGAAGCTGCATATAGGGAAGAGGTTCAGAATCTGACAGAATGGTGCAACACCAACAACCTGGTCTTAAATACAAAAAGACCAAAGAAGTTATTCTGGACTTTAGGACCACTAAAAAGACCAATCACAGTCCGATATCAATCAATGCAGATGCTGTGGAGAGAGTTTCCAGCTTTAAGTTTCTAGGAGTCACCATCTCAGAGGACCTGTCCTGGGCTGACAACAACTTGGCTATAATAGGCAAAGCACAACAACGCCTCTATTTTCTCAGGAAGCTAAGGAGAGCTGACCTCCCCCAGAAGCTGCTGGTTAATTTCTATAGATGCACTATAGACAGCATCTTAACTAACTGCATGATGGCCTGGTACAACAGCTGCACCAAGGCTGCTAAAGAAGCCCTGCAGCGGGTCGTAAAAACAGCAGAGGCCATTATAAGGACTGAACTGCCATCACTCGAACTCTCGTATAAGACTCGCTGTGTGAGAAGGGCCAAAAACATTCTCAAGGACAAAACTCACCCTGGAAATTCTTTGTTTGAGCTTCTCCCGTCAGGCAGACGCTTTAGGTCAATCCATGTACGCACAGACTAAAAAATAGCTTTTTCCCATCTACCATAAACTTTCTGAACTCTGAATCTCCTCAGTCTGAGACCATTTTTAATTGAACATGTGCAATAAACTATATTGGTAATGTGCAATATACTAAGGTAATTCAATATACTGTAGAATATGTAATGTACTATTCATTAACAGGTGCAATAACAAATTATGCTGCTGTACTTTGAGCAATAATAATAATTTGCTCTGGTTACTTGATCACTTAACACTGTATATGACATATTTGGAATTATTTGACTTTTCTTTAAATGCACCTCGGGGCTGTCACAAAAAGTAATTTCGTTGTGTTACACAATGACAAAAGTGCTTGAACTTGAACAAATGTTGAGTTGACTAATCTATATTAAAAGTTAGAGACGTTAAATAAAAATTATTTTTAGATTAGAGGCCCATACCTTGCTTCCTTTGCAATACAAAACAATTGATTTGCTTACTCTTGTGTTGTTGAATTCCTGTAATTTGAACAAAGACATCCTGTAATAACCATCTACTGTATATTATATATATATAACTAAAACTCAACTATCATTTTTCAGACAGTAGTCATAGGGACAAAACTGAAAAAATATAATGCTTTACAATTGTTTCTTCAAAACTAGTCCTAAGT
Source organism: Erpetoichthys calabaricus (assembly GCF_900747795.2). NCBI lineage: Eukaryota > Metazoa > Chordata > Cladistia > Polypteriformes > Polypteridae > Erpetoichthys > Erpetoichthys calabaricus. Next base: position 106,407,769 of record NC_041406.2, read on the forward strand.
AATGCGCAAGTGTGTCTTTGGCCTGTCCAGAGCTGTCACCTGCATTGCACCCAGTACTGTCAGGTTACTCATGACATCGCAAACCATGAATTGAAAAAAGTGGGTTAGGGAATGTCATTTAATGTAAATGTACAGTAGATACAAAACAAATAAATGCATCACTTTATATGATTCTTGAGAAGGAACATCCTAGCAACAACTGAGCACACCATGCACCTGAAGTCTATAAGCACAATATTCTGCAAATTATTCTTCCAGTACAGCCTTAAAAGTTTTTGAATGCAGACATGGACTCAATAAAAGCACACAAAAAGGCCAACTCTACAATAGTGAGAGAGTATCCATTTAGTTTGATTAAATTTAACATATAAAGGTACTGACGAATAAGTACAGTAATCCCTCCTCCATCGTGGGGGTTGCGTTCTAGAGCCACCCGCGAAATAAGAAAATCCGCGAAGTAGAAACCATATGTTTATACGGTTATTTTTATATTGTCATGCTTGGGTCACAGATTTGCGCAGAAACACAGGAAGTTGTAGAGAGACAGGAACGTTATTCAAACACTGCAAACAAACATTTCTCTCTTTTTCAAAAGTTTAAACTGTGCTCCATGACAAGACAGAGATGACAGTTCCGTCTCACAATTAAAAGAATGCAAACATATATTCCTCTTCAAAGGAGTGCGCATCAGGAGCACAGACTGTCAGAAACAGAGAGGAAAGCAAACAAATCAATAGGGCTGTTTGGCTTTTAAGTATAGCTGTTGAAGGCGGCAGCTCACACCCCCTCAGTCAGGAGCAGGGAGAGAGAGAGAGAGAGAGAGAGAGAGAAAAACAAACAGTGAAAAATCAATACGTGCCCTTTGAGCTTTTAAGTATGCGAGGCACCGTGCAGCATGTCGCTTCACGAAGCAGCTGCACACAGAAGGTAGCAACGTGAAGATAATCTTTCAGCATTTTTAGACGAGCGTCTGTATCGTCTAGGTGTGCAAACAGCCCCCCTGCTCACACCCCCTACGTCAGGATCAGAGAAAGTCAGCGCGAGAGAGAGAAAAGTAAGTTGGGTAGCTTCTCAGCCATCTGCCAATAGCGTCCCTTGCATGAAATCAACTGGGCAAACCAACTGAGGAAGCATGTACCAGAAATTAAAAAACCCATTGTCCTCAGAAATCCGCGAACCAGCAAAAAATCCGCGATATATATTTAAATATGCTTACATATAAAATCTGCGATAGAGTGAAGCCGCGAAGCGCAATATAGCGAGGGATCACTGTAGATTGGTCCTACCCATTATAAAAGTAACCCTGTGAGCATATGCTTGGGCCCCAAGCAACCCTACACAATAGAGAAAAGGATTCATTGTTTCATAGCAAGATACTATAACACCACAAGGATACTTTATTCAGATGTTTTACAAAAAAATGTGAATAGTGTTGCAGCAAAACTTTCTGTAAGCAATGATATAATCTATCACAGTGTCCGCAAATCACACCAAAAATGAAGGCCACTATTGCCAGTTTCAGTAATTCGCCTTTTATTAAAGAATAGTTGTGCTGTTTTAATGAAAAGGGGGGTCTTGTCAGATTTATTAAAAAAATGCTTGTTTAGTCAATGCAATGTTGTTATCCATCCATCCATTTTCCAACCCGCTGAATCCGAACACAGGGTCACAGGGGTCTGCTAGAGCCAATCCCAGCCAACACAGGGCACAAGGCAGGGAACCAATCCCGGGCAGGGTGCCAACCCACCGCAGAAAGCTTACAGCACTCGGGGTTCCCAGGCGGTCTCCCATCCAAGTACTGATCGAGCCAATGTTGTTATATAAAATGTAAATCTTTCCATAAATGCAAAGTTTATTCTGCCTTCATATACACCATAGTCTCTGCTTGTTTTGTACTTTCCTGTGCAGCCAACTTATTACTGTTAACCACAGGAGGTAAACCTAGATTCCATATGAAATTATTTTATCATTGTTCTTCAAATACTGGTATACCTTAGTATAATAGCATAATGTTCGGTATACAGTATATAAGGCCTGTAATACAAATTGTAAATAATCGCAACATGTTGCTCCATTTAATCGCATGTTTAACCAAGATGGTTCGGCAATATTCAGCCATGCCCTGTGAATTTGACTGCTGGACAACATCTTAGTTGTTAAATCTGCAAAGACATGTGCCTTTCATATCCTTAATATGTGAGACAATTGTCCCATGTGAAGGTGATATGCAGGAATTGTCAGACCTTGCTCAATGATGTCTCTCACCCCTGTATCTACAACTAAACTTAGAAATCTGCAGTCTGAATTGCAGTAAGTAGCGGCAGTTACAGTATACTTCCGTCTGTGTTTCATTCAACGGCATAAGTTGAGTTGCAAATTCATGGACTATAGTCTGCCACAGATTTAGCTGCCTAACATTAAGAGTTTTTAACAGCAGCATCATGAATGTTTTCCTTTTAACTGAGAAGCCAATGACATTGTACTTCTGTGATATTTGAGTTTACTTACATGAAGTTCACAAATACTGACAACTTTGTTCTTTGAACCATCTGGAAGTGTTTTAAATGAAAAGCAAACACCATAAATTTTGTATTTCTCAGCTGTTAATAGAATAGCTTAGATCATGGTTTCTAAATTTTTAATTCATGGTCCCCCAATAAGTTGTACGATTAGGTCTGGGGCCCAGTAATATAAATCCAACATGATAAAGCACAGCATGATCTTGGATCACAGTTAACAATTTTCTATAACTTTTTCTATAAGCCCAGATAAATGGGGAGGGTTACGTCAGGAAGGCATATGGTGTAAAATTTTGCCAGATCAACATGCAGACAACAATACAGATTTCCATACCGGATCGGTCGAACCCCAGGTTAACAACAACCGCCACCAGTACTGTTAGTCAACAGGGTGCTGGGGGAAATTGGGCTACTGTTGGCGGAAGAAGGAGAAGAAGAGAGGGGAGACATGTCCAGAGGCAGGAGGAGAGGAGGAAGGTAAAGAGAGTGGAACTGAGGGTAGGAACTTTGAATGTTGGCAGTATGACTTTTAAGGGGAGAGAGTTAGCAGATATGATGGAGAGAAGAAAGGTTGATATATTGTGCGTGCAAAAGACTAAATGGAAGGGGAGTAAGGCCAGGCGAATCAGAGGTGGATTCAAATTGTTCTATCATGGAGTGGATGGGAGGAGAAATGGCGTAGGGGTTATTCTGAAGGAATACTAAGTCAAGAGTGTTTTGGAGGTGAAAAGAGTGTCAGACAGAATGATGATTATGAAGCTGAAAATTGGAGGTGTGATGATGAATGTGGCTAGTGCATATGCCCCGCAAGTTGTGTGTGCGATGGATGAGAAAGAACATTTTTGGAGTGACTTAGATGAAGTGATGAACGGCGTACCCAAGGGACATTAAGTAGTGATTGGAGCAAATTTCAATGGAAATGGTGAAGGGAACAGAGGAGATGAGGTGGTGATGGGTAGGTATGGTGTAAAGGAGAGGAATGAAGAAGGTCTGAGGATAATGGATTTTGCCAAAAGGATTGACATGGCTGTGGTGAATACATATTTTAAGAAGAGGGAGTAACATAGGGTGACGTACAAAAGTAGAGGAAGATGCACACAGGTAGATTACATCTTATGCAGAAGAGTCAATCTGAAGGAGATTGAAGACTGCAAAGTGGTGGCAGAAGAAAGTGTAGTTAAGCAGCATAGGATGATGCTGGAGATCAAGAGGAGGAAGAGAGTGAGGGCAGAGCCAAGGATCAAACGGTGGATGTTGAAAAAGGAAGACTGCAAGGTCGAGTTTAGGGAGGAGGCGAGACAGGCACTGGGTGCTAGTGAAGAGTTACCAGACAGTTAGGCAACTACAGCAGAAGCAGTAAGGGTGACAGCAAGAAGGGTGCTTGGCGTGACATCTGGAAAAAGGAAGGAGGAAAAAGAAACCTGGTGGTGGAATGGGGAAGTCCAGGTGAGTATACAGAAGAAGAGGATGACAAAGAAGAAGTGGGATAGTCAGAGAGATTCAAAAAGTAGACAAGAGTACAAGGAGATAAGGCGCAAGGTGAAGAGAGAAGTGGTGAAGGCTAAAGAAAAGGCGTATGATGAGTTGTATGAGAGGTTGGACACTAAGAAGGGAGAAAAGGACCTGTACCAATTGGCTAGACAGAGGGACCAAGCTGGGAAAGATGTGCAGCAGGTTAGGGTGATAAACAATAAAGATGTAAACATACCCACAAGCGAGGAGAGCATGCTGAGCAGATGGAAAGAGTACTTTGAGAGGCTGATGAATGAAGAGACCGAGAGAGAGAGAGAGAAGAGGTTGGATGATGTGGAGACAGTGAATCAGGAAGTAAAACAGATTAGCAAGGAGGAAGTAAGGACAGCTATGAAGAGGATGAAAAATGGAAAGGCAGATGGTCCAGATGACATACCTGTGGAAGCATAGAGATGTTTAGGAGAGATGGCAGTGGCGTTTTTAACCAAATTGTTTAATGGAATCTTGGAAAGTGACAGGATGCCTGAGGAGTGGAGAAGAAGTGTACTGGTGCCAATATTTAAGAATAAGGGGGATGTGCATAACTGTAGTAACTACAGGGGGATAAAATTGATTAGCCCAGCATGAAGTTATGGGAAAGAGTAGTGGAAGCAAGGTTAAGAAGGGAGGTGATGATTACTGAGCAGCAGTATGGTTTCATGCCAAGAAAGAGCACCACAGATGCTATGTTTGCTCTGAGGATGTTAATGGAGAAGTACAGTGGACCCTTGACTTATGAACTCAATTCGTTCGCGAGGGCTGGTTGAAACTCAAGTTGGTTGTAAGTCAAGACTATTTTTCCCATAAGAAATAATGGAAATACCCATAATGCGTTTCAAACCTCCCACTGATAGATAGAGAGATAGATAGATAGATACTTTATTAATCCCAGGGGGAAATTCACATACTCCAGCAGCAAAAAATATTAAAGAGTAATAAAAAATGCAGGTAAAAAACAGACAATAACTTGAATAATGTTCAACGTTTACCCCCTCTGGTGGAATTGAAGAGTCGCATAGTTTGGGGGAGGAATAATCTTCTCAGTCTGTCAGTGGAGCAGGACAGTGACAGCAGTCTGTCGCTGAAACTGCTCCTCTGTCTGGAGATGACACTGTTTAATGGATGTAGTGGATTCTCCATAATTGATAGGAGCCTGCTGAGTGCCCGTTGCTCTGCTACGGATGTCAAACCGTCCAGCTCTATGCCAACAATAGAGCCTGCCTTCCTCACCAGTTTGTCCAGGCGTGAGGCATCCTTCTTCTTAATGCTGCCTCCCCAGCACACCACTGCGTAGAAGAGGGCACTCGCCACAACCATCTGATAGAACATCTGCAGCATCTTACTGCAGATGTTGAAGGATGCCAGTCTTCTAAGGAAGTACAGGCGGCTCTGTCCTTTCTTGCACAGATAATCAGTATTGGCAGTCCAGTCCAATTTATCGTCCAGCTGCACTCCCAGGTATTTATAGGTCTGCACCCTCTGCACACATTCACCTCTGATGATCACGGGGTCTATGAGGGGCCTGGGTCTCCTAAAATCCACCACCAGTTCCTTGGTTTTGCTGGTGTTCAGTTGTAGGTGGTTTAAGTCGCACCATTTAACAAAGTCCTTGATGAGGTTTCTATACTCCTCCATCTGCCCACTCCTGATGCAGCCCACGATAGCAGTGTCGTCAGCAAACTTTTGCACGTGGCAGGACTCCGAGTTATATTGGAAGTCCGATGTATATAGGCAACACTTACTTAACCTTTTCATAATAAAAAAGGGTTGTATAATGTGCATAATTTACCAAAACACCAATAATATTTCTAATGTACTAACCAAAAAGTTATAAAAAGTGTGTAGCCTACCAGAAACAACAATTTCATACTGTACTCACCATTTAATTTGACATCTTTGGGCTGCAGGAAGGGAGGGGGAGAAGAATGAAACGGAAGTTTTTTTTAAAGGCTTTCTTTAACTTCGCTCAGGCGTTTGAAATCATTTCAATAGCTTCTTTTGCGTTAATTTTAATCTCCTCCTGCCTACAAGTTATTCTGACGAGAATTTTTCTCAGCATTTCCTTGCGATAATACACTTTCAAGGTCCGAATGATGCCCAAATCCAATGGCTGAAGCGCTGCTGTGCACTTGGGTGGGGGGAATTCAACTGGAACTTTATTTAAATGTGGAAGCATGTTGTGGGCAGCACAGTTATCAATCAGAAGCTGTATCATCCTTTTTTTTCCCTTCATATTGTGAGGTTTCTGAACTCTTTTGAGACCCCCCCCCCCCCCAACTGAATGGGAACGACACGCTTAATTGCGTCCTGAAGCGCGATTGCCGCGTCCGTGGAAGCTTGTTTGTCTGTTGCCGGGCAGGGTAACAACGGACTCATAGCGCTGCAGTGAAGCGACACAGAAGCAAATCATAAAAGATCGGGGTCACGCTATAAGTTCCTGTCTTGCTCCCCAAAACACGAGGTTGAGTCTCAGTACTTTAGCAAAACCAGCTTTATTCAGCTTGAAACAGAAACGGCACACTTATTTATTGCAGCGTGATCTGCCACTCTGCTATACACAGGCACAAAAGATCAGTGATCAAGTTACCTGTGTGGAGGATTGCCGGCTTTCCAGTCCGGCCCTCACCCCCAGGCCGCTAGGAGGAGCCCTCCGGACAGCATATTCGTGCCCCGAGTTCCAGCAGGGCCTCATGGACTTTGTAGTGTTGTGACATAGCCCTGCTGGATACCCTGGGGGCCGCCAGGAGTCGCTGTAGGGGGGCTAGTGGGCTCTTGTATGCCCTATAACCCGGGAGTGCGTCAGCATCACGTGTCCGGAAGGAACGACGTGCTCCCGGGATGAAGAGGACTGTTTGCCCTGACCCGGAAGGAAATGGACTTGTGGGTTTGGCTTGGAACCACTTCCAGGTCAGGAGCTATAAAAGGACTAAGGAAAGCCCAGAACACTGAGCTGAGCTGGGAGGTAGGGTGGCGACGTGTCTGGGCGAGGAGGATTGTGTTATTGGAGAATAGTTTATTGTAGTTAATGAGTGTGGTGTGTGTAGTGCTTTGTGCACAGTATAATTATAAAATAAATAGTTATTGTACTTTCACCTGGTCTCAAGAGTGGTACCTGAGGGTTCGAGAGGTGGACAAACGCTATATCTGCTACACCTGTTACCTGCATTTACAATGTTCCTTGCATATCACCAATCGATATCTTTTCTGTTTGCTTTGGCTGAGAGACTCAGCACAGCTTTGAGCCGGCTGTTGCCCCAGCTACAGATAAACAGTCTTCCATAGACGCGGAGTTTGGACTTCAGGACGCTCTTCGGGCGTGTCGTCTAGTTGGGGGAGGTCCCAACAAACCTCACATTTACCTTGAATGAGTGCCGCATTAATAGGAATGTTTCTTGAACGCACATCACTGAACCACATAAAAACTGCTTTTTCGACGTGTTCAAATGCAGCAGTTCACATACGTTTTGCAAGCCAAGATTTTTCTTCTGTTTTTGCTCGGTCTTTCAAGAAAGTTGACAGCGTCGATAGCGAAATTCCGAATTCACTGGCAATGTCTTTTTTTCTTTTTGCTGCAATCGAGAGCTGCAAAAAATGTAAAGTTTTTTTTTTCCAATATGAACTGTTATCGTTTTTTCATGTCTGCCGTATCTATAGGAGGGTGACAATGAGTTAAATTCCAATGGATGTTTTTCAAATGTTGACGAGCAATAAGTAAAAAGTAAGACTGAAATACGAGGAAAGTCAGAAGAAAGAAAAAAAAAATTACAGTGTTTCTGTTTGGGGGTTTGTTGTGCACAACTGAGCTGTAGTACAGAATTAACTGCTCTGTGAATGATTCATTCAAGCATTTCAATGTCTTTAGGGCACTTCATTGTAATGAAAGTACAGTAATCCCTCCTCCATCACGGGGGTTGCGTTCCAGAGCCACCCGCGAAATAAGAAAATCCGCAAAGTAGAAATCATATGTTTATATGGTTATTTTTATATTGTCATGCTTGGGTCACAGATTTGCGCAGAAACACAGGAGGTTGTAGAGAGACAGGAACGTTATTCAAACACTGCAAACAAACATTTGTCTCTTTTTCAAAAGTTTAAACTGTGCTCAATGACAAGACAGAGATAACAGTTCCGTCTCACAATTAAAAGAATGCAAACATATCTTCCTCTTCAAAGGAGCAAACAAATCAATAGGACTGTTTGGCTTTTAAGTATGCGAAGCACCACGGCACAAAGCAGCTCACACCCCCTCCGTCAGGAGCAGAGAGAGAGAGAAAGAGAGAGAGAGAGACAGATAAAAAAATCAATACGTGCCCTTCGTGCTTTTAAGTATGCGAAGCACCGTTCAGCATGTCGTTTCAGGAAACAGCTGCACAAAAGATAGCAACGTGAAGATAATCTTTCAGCATTTTTAGACAAACGTCCGTATCGTCTAGGTGTGCGAACAGCCCCCCTGCTTAATCCCCCTACGTCAGGATCAGAGAAAGTCAGCGCAAGAGAAAGAGAAAAGTAAGCTGGGTAGCTTCTCAGCCATCTGCCAATAGCGTCCCTTGTATGAAATCAACTGGGCAAACCAACTGAGGAAGCATGTACCAGAAATTAAAAGACCCAGAAACCCGCGAAGCAGCGAAAAATCCGCGATATATATTTAAATATGCTTACATATAAAATCCGCGATGGAGTGAAGCCGCGAAAGGCGAAGCGCGATATAGCGAGGGATTACTGTATCTGCTGAATGTACTTTGTAGTAACGAGATTTCTATAGATTCGCATCATATGGGGAAGCTGTCGGGACCATAAAAACACTTCGCTGTAATGAAAATTTTGTTGTAAAGATATTCGTTGTAACGGAATTTTACCTGTATATAGATAAATAACTGCACTGACCGAAATTACGTCCACAAACACATGTATCTGGGCTCCGACTGACACTTACTAACGCTCTCAGCTGTTTGTTTACAATCGCGCAAGCAGATACACGTGACTGCATTCAGGTCGTAACGCAAGATGTTGGTCGTAAAAATAAAAATTTTGGTCATAAATCAAGTTGTTCGCATGTCAGACCGGTCGTATATCAAGGGTCGACTGTATAGTGAAGGCCAGAAGGAGTTGCATTGCATCTTTGTGGACCCGGAGAAAGCATATGACAGGGTGCCTCTTGAGGAATTGTGGTATTGTATGAGGAAGTCAGGAGTGGCAGAGAAGTACGCAAGAGTTGTACAGAATATGTATGAGGGTAGTGCGACAGTGGTGAAGACTCTGGTAGAAGTGACGGATACATTCAACGTGGAGGTGGGATTACATCAGGGATCGGCTCTGAGCCCTTTCTTATTTGCAATGGTGATAGACAGGTTGACAGATGAGATTAGACAGGAATCCCCATGGACTATGATGTTTGCTGATGACATTGTGACCTGTAGCAAGAGTAGGGAGCAGGCTGAGGAGACTCTTGAGAGGTGGAGATATGCTCTGGAGAGGAGAGGACTGAAGGTCAGTAGGAACAAGACAGAATACATGTGTGTGAATGAGAGGAAGGTCAGTAGAATGGTAAGGATGCAAGGAGTAGAGTTGAGATCAACAGTACAGAGTAATGGGGAGTGTGGAATAAAGGTGAAAAAGAGTGCAGTCAGGGAGGAATGGGTGGAGAAGACCGTCAGGAGTAATTTGTCACAGACGGGTATTAGCAAGAGTGAAAGGGAAGATCTACAGAACGATAGTGAGACCAGATATGTTATATAGGTTGGAGAAGACAGCACTGACCAGAAAGCGGGGGACAGAGCTGGAGGTAGCAGAATTAAAGATGTTAAGATTTACATTGGGTGTAGTGCTGGACGGTGTGACCAAAATTCTATATCACAGTATTTTCAAAATTATACCGGTTTCACGGTATTCAACGGTGGATGTTAACCACATGTTCCACTGAAATTACTGCAGTAGACTGGCTAAGAATAACCTATTTCACTGTCATGAGAATTGTACATTGTACAACAAAACATTTTAATGTGCACACTATTAATACAGGTTTGCATGGCCCCATAAAGTGATAGTTTTCAAGGGGGTGATACTAATAAAGAGAAGGAATCACATTGCATGACAGATGCAGTCAAAATATAGAACCTTTTTATTGAACAAATGTTATAAACAACAAACTATAATTTTGACAACATACAGTATTTTCAACCATCCAATGAGGCATTTAGACTTAGTAAAATATCCAGAGGTGCTTGTCAAAATTTGCACTGAACATGTCTTAGAAAAAGAATAAATAGTAAATATTTTTTGTAAACCAACTTCACTTTCTGTTAATGTTAACAATCTCTGTCCACGGACTCGTTAGTTATATAGATTGCAATGGTGTTGGTTATCTCGATCCACAGCTTGCTTTTTTTGTCGTAGGCAGTATCTCTAGCAAACACGTCTACAAGTGATATCTGACTCGAGTGTCCTCTAGCTTTTTCAGTTTTACCCGAGGACGTGGAGGGTGCCAATCTTCGTTCCATACATTCATGGTACTCCAAAGCATGTTTGCGGCTAAAGTGGTGCAGCAAATTGCTTGTGTTGCCTAATCCGGCGGCAACTTTAGCTTGACAGCATTTGCAGTAAATAGTTGTTTGGTCCACATCCGACCTAAGTATCTCCGGACAACAGACACGGCTCCTTTTTTCAACAAAAGTTCTTCTGTGTCATCATGTTCAACTTTATCATCTGCTACAGCTTCAGTTTCGGAATGTTCTCTGCCCATTTTCACCACTCAATACCTCCACTAACGCATGTACTCCATTGCATGCGTGTTTATAGGTGTAGCAGTGAAAAAGGCCCCCCACTTAAACAGTTTCCTGCTTATGCCATGTTCCGAACATTGTTTAGGTTATTTAACACTAGAATTACCAGAGCCTACGAAAAAACTCATAGGTCCGTCCCACCTTAAGACGCTGATGGAGAAGTGTGAAGCAATTTTTGTCCTGTGTTGATAAGCAGCAAGCAGCCTACTATCACATCCCCCACTGCCGCACAGTTTTCTCAGCTCAAATCTGTTTACCTGCGTGTCAGTTGCTTGGAGTTGTATAGAGTGAGAAGTCAAGCAAAATGACACCTTTTATAAATACTATATCGTTATTTGGAACACATGCATTTCGTGTGTGTTCCGTGTCTACAATGATCTATGTAAACACATCGTTAAAACAAACGTTTTTCATGTTTTAGTAATAATTGACAAAATGTAGACATGAAGTTTATAATGTGTGAAGCCTAAAGTCCAAATATCAAAGAAACACTTTCACAACAGGTACAAATATAACAGAACAAATGTGCTCAGTCAGTCTGTAACAGCCGGTGTAAATGTGTGATACTTGCAAAGGTTAGCTTTGTTTTGTTTTTGTTTTTTTTTATTCAGTTTCATTCTCTGTCGCGTTCACGATTCCACCCTACCCCCCCTCCCCATCTGACACTGCTGTTTTCACATAAAGACGCACTATAGCTCAAATGTTATTTATTTGGATCACATAAAGACGCGCTATAGCTCGCATGTTATTTATTTGGATCACATAAAGACGCGCTATAGCTTGCATGTTATTTATTTGGATCACATAAAGACGCGCTATAGCTCGCATGTTATTTATTTCGCCAACACTACACCTTCTAAATCTAAACATTAGTGTGGTGTATGTGCCCAAAAAAAGTCTAACTGCATTCTCGTACCATTGCTCGCATACTAAAGTGTCAGCAGGTATTTTTCGTGACATTACACGTGTAATTTGTGAGCATGCCTTTGACGATCAAACAGAGGAAGCTCTGCAGTTCACGTGTGACTTTATGCTGTAGATCTGGCTCTTACATACAAATGACAGTGCATGTGCCCAAAACATTAACATTTATATGTTACTTACATAAAAGCCAGAGCTAATGTTATTTACATTGAGTTATTTACTTACATGACGAGGGTTCTACATCGAATCAAGAATGTACTTTTGCCATCGCTGTACTTTGTATATGTACATGGTAAGCTCTGTACTCGAGACTTTACGCTGTAGGAAGTAAGTAAATATATAAAGGTAAATAGGTAAATCGAATGTTATTTACCTCGAGTTATTTACTTACATGACGACGGTTCTAAGTCGGATCTGGCTTTTATGCATATAAATGTTAATGTTTTGGGCACATGCACCGTCCTTTGTATGTAAGAGCCAGATCTACAGCGTAAAGTTACGAGTGCAGAGCTTCCCATGTACATATACAAAGTACAGCGATGGCAAAAGTGCATTCTTGATCTGATGGCATGAGTTGAGTGTACCTCTGTTATAGCGCGTCTATGTGAAAACAGCAGTGTCAAATGCGTGGGGGTGGGGGGGCGTGGGGAGTTGGGAACATGAACGCGGCTGACAGAATAACAGAATAGAAAAAAACAAAGCTAACCTTTACAAGTATCATAAATTACACTGGTTGTTACAGACTGGAATCAAATGTATGCTTTTATTCTAAAATAGTAAGAATACGAGCAGCTCAGTTCTCAAAACAGACTCGCCCGGGATCGAACCTGCAAAACTTTGATTACAAGTCAGCAGCTGATACCGTTGTGCCACCGAATCTCTCATTCCAATTGCATGTCAATGTAGCAGGTAAACACGGGTTGTTTTTCTGCAGTGATATTTTTGAATAAAAGTGCATTTGTTCTATTTGTACCTTTTGTGAAAATGTTACTTTGATATTTGGAACTCAGGCTTCACACATTATACACTTCATGTCTACATTTTGTCAATTATTACTAAAACATGAAAAACTTTTCTGTTTTAACGATGTGTTTACATAGATCGTTGTAGACACGGAACACACATGAAATGCATGTGTTCCAAATAATGATATAGTATTTATAAAAGGTGTCATTTTGCTCGACTTCTCACTCTATACAACTCCAAGTTACTGACACGCAGGTAAACAGATTTGAGCTGAGAAAACTGCACCGGTGGGGGATGTGATAGCAGATTGCTTGCTGTTTGCTGCTTATCGACACACTTACAGGACAAAAGACGCTGATGGAGAAGTGTGAAGTGATTTAAGGTGGGACGGATCTACGTGTTTTTTCATAGGCTATGGTAATTCTAGTGTTAAACCAGTTTTGCGGTATAAGAAAAATCCATATCATAATAAAAATAAAAAACAGTTTTCGGTATGAACCGGTATACCTCCCAGCACTAATTGGGTGTGACGAGGATGGACAGGATTAGAAATGAGTACATTAGAGGGTCAGCTCAAGTTGGACGGTTGGGAGACAAAGTCAGAGAGGCGAGATTGCTTTGGTTCGGACATGTGCAGAGGAGAGATGCTAATTATATTGGGAGAAGGATGTTAAGGATAGAGTTACCATGCAAGAGGAAAAGTGGAAGACCTAAGAGAAGATTTATGGATGTGGTGAGAGAGGGCATGCAGGTGCTGGGTGTAACAGAGCAAGATGCAGAGAACAGAAAGATATGGAAAAAGATGATCCACTGTGGCAACCACAAACAGAAACAGTCGAAAGAAGAAGATGACAATCATGGTTTCTAAACTTTTAATTCATGGTCCCCCAATAAGTTGTACGATTTAAAGCACAACATGATCTTGAGATCTCAGTTAATGATAAAAGAAGTACCACAGCATTATTTTATATAATAGTAGACCTGTTAATCAAAGCAAATGTTCAACTACAGCAGACTACTGACACTTGTGTACGAATGTCAAATGATATCCCTGGGCCAGGGGGTTTTTAGCCTTTTTTCTTGGCGCTTCACTTCCAGGAACTGAAATATTTTTTTAAGGATCCTTGTCCTCTTAGTGGACTCCCATGTCTGCCCCTAAAATTGCATTTAGGAGTTTTTAACAATTGAACAGACTTTTTTTTTGGTGGTGGTTTTCTTATGCATACCACATAATTTTTAAACAAATTACTTTTAATGTACGAACAGTAGCAAGGTTTCATAAGAAATCTAAATTAGAAAGTTTAAAATTTCCATATTTTTAATTTACAAAAATTTAAAAGTTATATATGAATCCAGATCAAAGGAGGCAGAAAAATAACTCAAGTTGTGTACAAGTACAGATTACAAAAAGTGGAAAATAACTCAAAAGCAATTGTGAAGGTTGAGTGTTTATGTTTTAAAGCAGGCACGTCAAACACGCGGCCCGCAACAGAAATCTGTGCGGCCCGCATGACAGATGCTAGTTAGCACTGAACTTGTACAAAAAGATTACTATCGTTTGTGATTGAATCATTCTGCATCTTCGGTGCTACTTATTGACTTTTCTTACTTCTGCCTTCTGAGAAAAGCGCGTTTTCCCATGGCATTACGGTACTGGAAACATCATCTGCTGGTATAGCCACGAGCCTTGACCAAAGTTAATGAGCCGCAGCATCACACCTGAAGTGCTAGGCTGCAGCAGCGGGCAGCAGGGGTGGCCTTAGGCATGTGCAAACTGTGCACCTGCACAGTGCCGCCCAATCCCAGGTGCCGCCACACCAATTTATATTGAATATAAAACAGAAAAAGAAAATAACGACACAGCTGACGGCAATGTGGCCGAAAAACATTGTTTCTTTTGTTAATTAGTACACTGTATTTACAAATGTCGCTAGAGTCAGAGCTGTAAGCTATATGTAGTATTATAACGCTCTGCCGTAATGAGAATATCATGGGCCGCCACTTGGTTTTCAAGTTACGGACACGCATATATAGAAGCGTGTCATGAGCACAAGGCGGCTATGCAGTGTCCGCAACGGATGTGACTATCCGCCGTGCATAAGATACCGTATTGACATTGCCAGGTGAAAGGGCCACAGATTCTTTCTCTGCCCAGGGCCGCCACGAGCCTAGAGCCGCCCCTGCTAAGGCTACACTACTGAATGGGCTGCTGAGACTGGCCACTGGGCAGAACTGACCATCACGAGTAGCAATAGCCCGCATATTTTCACGTTTTTTTGCTCTAGTTTCATGTAAATTTGTGCTAGTATTGTAACGAACAGTTAGTGCAGACTACAACTGAAGATCTGAAGTGGACGCGAGAAGTTGGTGAGTTGTTTATTAACATATTTTTGTGATTTTGACTTTGTAAAATTATTGTAGGTCAGGTGGCTTTTTGCATATCGGCTTATTTTACAAAATAAACTTTGAAGTAGTGCTGGGCGGTATACCGGTTCATACTGAAAACCGTTTTTTATTTTTTTTATAATATGGATTTTTCTTATACCGCAACATCGGTTTAAATTGCCTAAACGACGTTCGGAACGTGGCGCAGCGGGAAACTGTTTAAGTGGGGACCTTTTTCACTGCTACACCGCTAAACACAGATTTGTTGCACTAGGGCTCTTTTTCACTGCTACACCACCAAATAGTGGGTGGTAGCATAGGTATTCTGCGCGATGAAAATGGACAGAGAGCATTCTGAAACTGAACTAAAAGTAAAGTTGAACATGTGATGAACAGAAGAACTTTTGCCGAAAAAAAGGAGTCACATCTGTCGCCTGGAGATACTTTAGTTTTAAAAGGTCAGATGTGTAAATACTGTTTCTATACTACTGGATAATACTGCAAGCCAAGTTGTACTTGTTTTTGTACTTGCTAGTGTATGTTTTGCTTGTATTCATTCTGCAATGTGCTATCGACTTGTTCAGAGATGGGCGCAACTCTGAATTATGGTGGGCTGTATCAGGAATGGGCTGGAGGAGGAGTATAGGGACCTAATCAATGACTTTGTTAAATGGTGCGACTCAAACCACCTACACCTGAACACCAGCAAAACCAAGGAGCTGGTGGTGGATTTTAGGAAGCCCAGACCCCTCATAGACCCAGTGATCATCAAAGGTGACTGTGTGCAGATGGTGCAGACCTATAAATATCTGGGAGTGCAGCTGGATGATAAATTAGACTGGACTGCCAATACTGATGCGCTGTGCAAGAAAGGACAGAGCCGGTTATACTTCCTTAGAAGGCTGGCTTCCTTCAACATCTGCAATAAGATACTGCAGATGTTCTATCAAACAGTTGTGGCGAGCGCCCTCTTCTACGCAGTAGTGTGCTGGGGAGGCAGCATTAAGAGGAAAGACGCCTCACGCCTGGACAAACTGGTGAGGATGGCAGGCTCTATTGTTGGCATGGAGCTGGACAGTTTAACATCTGTGGCAGAGCGAAGGGCGCTCAGCAGGCTCCTATCAATTATGGAGAATCCACTGCATCCACTAAATAGTATCATCTCCAGACAGAAGAGCAGCTTCAGCGACAGACTGCTATCACTGTCCTGCTCCACAGACAGATTGAGGAGATCGTTCCTCCCCCAAACTATGCGACTCTTTAATTCCACCCGGGGGGGAAAACGTTAATATTTAACATTATACATAGTTATTGTCTGTTTTTTCACCTGCATTATTATCATTCTTTAATTTAATATTATTTATTGTATCAGTATGCTGCTGCTGAAGAATGTGAATTTCCCATTGGGATTAATAAAGTATCTATCTATCTATCTAATTAAACATGTATAACGAAGATATTTTTAAAGTTCTGAACACTCCGTCGGCTAAGTTAATAGCTAGTTTTAATTTCACAAAGACGTTTATCGTGTGGTGATTAACACAAAGTATTTGATGTGCTGCATTAACTTGTGACGGGGTTTGAGAAAATCTAGTAAATTAAACGTTGATTTTAGGATGAAGTTTAGTTTACAACATTCTACTTTAATTATAAAATAAACTGAGAATAAAATGGAAATGTCGACTTTAATCTTGACATAGTCAACATGTCGAATTTATTCTCGACATATAGTTTGTTTTTTTCTTCCGTGTCCATATTTTTTTTTCTTCACAGTGGCCCTAATGTGCTTCCATAGGGCTATACCTCAAACAGCATTATAAATGCAACTTGCAGTTTTTATTATTTATGTATATAGCTTAGCTTGAAGCAACGTCCATATTAATGCAGTTTGCCTAAATGATGGTACAGTTGGTAAGATGTCATGACATTGTCATCACCAAGATTGCACTTGTTTTATTTTATTTTAATTTGGTGAATACTGTGTAATGCACCTGGGCTTGAAGCCTTGAAGTAATGGTGCAACTATCAGTAATACTATTATGTATTTTATTGTTATTATTTATTAGTTTAAATATTATGCAGTTTAATGATGGTAAAATTGTTTAAAAAGTCACTTTAACGTGTCAGTGGACAGAGATTGTTAACATTAACAGAAAGTGTAGTTGGTTTACAAAAAATATTTACTATTTATTCCTTTTCTAAGACGTGTTCAGTGCAATCCAACTTTTGACAAACACCTCCGGATATTTTACCAAGTCTAAATGCCTCTTTGGATGGTTGAAAATATGTTGTCAAAATCATAGTTTAAGCTTTTGCAAAATTTGTTCAATTAAAGGTTCTATATTTTGACTGCATCTGTCATGCAATGTGATTCCTTCTCTTTAGTGCCACCCCCTTGAAAACTATCACTTTATGGGGCCATGCAAACCTGGACTAATACTTGTGTGCACATTAAAATGTCTTTTTGTATGATGTACAATTCTCATAACAGTCTAATAGGTTATTCTTAGCCAGTCTACTGCAGTAAATGCAGTGGAAAATGTGGTTAACATCCACTCATGCATGGGGAAAAAAATACCGTCTAATACCGTGAAACCGGCAGAATTTAGAAAAATACCGTGATATAGAATTTTGGTCATACCGCCCACCTCTACTTTGAAGTAAACTTAGTAAAGTTAGATTTTTGGAACATTTGTTTTCCAACTTGAATTTCTGAGCAATGAATTCAGTGAGCATTTTCGTGATGTCAGTTCACACAAACAGGGCATTGCGCTGTTCTCTTACAACGTTGAGAATGCGCCCGAGAATATCCAAATGGAACTGATTGAAGTGCAGTCAGATTCTATTCTGAAGGCAAAATACAACGAAGTTGGTGTGCCAGGCTTGTATGCTTACCTGCCACCCTCGTATGTACAGATCCGTAAGTTGGCATCGAGAGTACTGTCAATGTTCGGAAGCACTTACCTTTGTGAGCAATTGTTTTCGTTAATGAAAGCTACCAAAACCCCACATCGCTGAAGACTTACCGTCGGGCATCTTTCATCCCTCATAAAAGTTGCAGCTGCACAAGATTTCAAGCCTGATATTGACGAGTTGGTTACTAACAAGAGATGCCAAGTGTTGGGACAAAAGAAATAAATCTCACACTGTAAGGCTCCTATATAAGCAATGAATATAATGAATATAATATAATAAGGACCTAGCTAAGAGGCTAAGACTCTAATTCTACACTGTTGTATGGAGACTGTATGGAAATAAATTGCTTTTCTTTAAATTTTAAGTGTTACATTTTTTAAAGTTTTCAGTATTGGAAAGAAAGCTACAGTAACTTTGTATAATAGTATAATAGTATTTGTTACAGTGCGGCCCGCTGACACACATATGGCAGTCGAAGCGGCCCACCAATTGTAGTGAGTTTGACATGCCTGTTTTAAAGGGTTATTTTGTCAATGTCAGATTCTAATTTTGATAAGTTTAAAAACAGTTCTGCCTCTAACAGCCTATTCATGTATTTATCTTTAACCAGTGGTAAACCCTGTCTCAAACAGCACATTTCGGCTATTGATTAATATTAATAATACTTAAACTAAATGATAAATGTGTGTGTTATTATTAATAATTGTTAAACAAATTGTCTTCATTGTATATTATTCTGCCTTAGTCTATAAATTTCTAAAACTGTTCTAAAAATGATTGTACAATAAACAAGTTCACTAAATTAAAAGTCTTGTTAATCCATCAGCTTTGGTGCGAGTTGTGGATACAGCAGGGAACTGCTCTATACCAGCCACTGTGAACTTTGAAAGACTAATTTTGAAAAACAGGAGTGGAGTGTTGCAGTAGGAGCACCGTGAAACAACGCAATGGAATCAAATCACAGCAGAGCATAGAGATTTGTGTTCAGCCACTCTGTGTCCTTTTAAGTACAACTTTTTACCTCTCTATCCCATTCCCTAACATACTTCCTCACAGCTGTTTTCAGTACCATGCTGCTCTTGTTTAACTATATTGACATAACTAAAAATTACTGTATTTGTAACTGAAGATTTTTAGTTACCTGTATGTTTTTTTTTCTAAACTAAGCAATTTAAAGACAATCTTTAATTTTGAAATTGACATTTTAATAACGTCAACCTTGCTGCAGCCCTCAGTTTGAAAACCACCGGCTTATATAGCAAGGGGTGTCAATTAATGCGATTAAAGAAAAATAATGCATTATGCCTTTTAAAAATTATTTGAATATGTTAACTACAACAGCCCATTGATAGATGGACAGAGGGAATCTTCAGGGTTCTGTATTAAATTGCAGTACACTCCAGTATGCAAGGTGGTGCTGTTGGTAACGCTTTTACCTATAGAAAGGAGGACATCCAGTAGGATGATTGATGTCACTTCCACCTCTAAGCCACAAGTCAAACCTCTTCCACTACCGAAAATATATAAGATCCTGCAATGCCAGAATTTTGCTGTTCTTTCTTGGATCTGCATCTGTGAGCAATAACATGCTGTTCACTTCCTTATACAGGTGGAGTGTTTTTTAACAATCAGAAAGTACTGGCTCTCATTGACTCCAGCATTAAAATATCTCTTGTTGCACAGAGATATGTTTTGTTGCATCAAAGATACAAGCAAAACACCAGTTTTACCTGCATCCACAGGGAAACTTGTTGGTACAGAACCGCTTTATGTCAGATTACATATGAAGAGGTCACTAGACATATGGATGTGATTATAATTCGGTAGCCACTATATTCTGTCATACTGAGACATGACTGTTCAAAAGGTAGAAGTGGAGAAACTATACTGCAACTAGCAGAAAACTAAGCCGGACAGTGGGCAAAACTGCTTCTACCAAAGACGCCCCCACCGCATGCGGTAGTCAGAAATATGTAGAGAAGTGTGTGACCATATAACTTGATAAGGTGGAACTGCCAGCCGACAGCAGGGTCATATCCACATATGTCAGCCTTACTCCACAAGCAGTCAATGTTTAACTCCTATAAAAACAAAGCATAATGCATATACTCTTCATTTTAAATTAAGCATTGTAAAAGTAAAAGAGACTCAATATTTGATTGATAGTATCCTTGATGACTGATTTTCAGCTTAAGTTGGGAACAGTAATGAATACTCAGATAGTACTACCAAAACTGACACTCAAACACTGGTTTTGTAAAAGGGCAAAAGCTAAACTTTTAATCCATTTTGTTAAAATTTCCTACTTGGAGATGGATTTCCATTTTCCAACCACAGAAACTGATTACAAAAAAAACCCACTCAGATCTGTATTATTTCATGGGCTTTGAATTAGTGCCCATATCAAAGAAAGTTCTAGACAACTTTAAGGATTATAATCTCTTTGTGGACCTGCTGCTAATTAAAGAAATGACTAGAGCATTCCCACTTAACCCTTTTCTGAAAATTGTAGCAAGAGACAGCCCACTATCTACTGCTTTCAAGCACAGTATTACAGGGAAAATTTTCAAGTCACAGACAGAACTGAATACTTGAGAAGGGAACAAAACTTTTTCAGTATGTTCCTATACTGAAATTACTGCAACAGTTAATCGGAAGAATATACTCCAAAGTTGCTGATAGTAATGTTGGGAAGCATTTAGGACATGAGGATCAGTTTCTTAACAAGATGGTGATAACATTCAAAGTAATAAATTTCTGGCAGATGGAGAACTGTGTCTTTATAAAAATATATAAACCTTTAGGGATATTACCCAAGAAGCAGAAACTGTGTGCAGGATTTAAAATAATTTATCAGGCTGTCAGTTATTATTGTCTGCAATTTTTGTAGGATTGCTATACTATGCATGTGCTGGCTCAGGTAGAGTTTTTAGACTTTCGAAGAAGAAGATGGAGATCAGGAGATGAACTATAACCTGTAGACTAGCAAATGGTCAAAACCAAAAACATGCAACTCTTATCTAAACAAATACATTAAACACATTTCAAAATCAAAAATGAATAAGCCTATGATCATTGCCAGGAAATCAAACATTTATGAAAAAGAGTTTGAGAACATCTGTGGTCTTGGGCAATGATCTACTTGCAGCTCCCATTTATATAATCGGTGTGCTGATTAAATCATGTAATGTGACCTTTGAGACTACGACCCCAAGAAACCATCATTATGCTCTAGGAACCTTATCACAAAATGCTGGCACCAA
Source organism: Erpetoichthys calabaricus (assembly GCF_900747795.2). Taxonomy (NCBI): domain Eukaryota; kingdom Metazoa; phylum Chordata; class Cladistia; order Polypteriformes; family Polypteridae; genus Erpetoichthys; species Erpetoichthys calabaricus. The sequence goes on from NC_041406.2 coordinate 106,429,033, forward strand.
CAAGTAAACAAAATGGTACCATGGTAATTTTAAATAAAAAGGTAAATTAAGGCAAGCTTAAAAACAAATTGTAAACACATAATGAAAGGGAAAATGAAATATTTACATTTACATTTTACATTTACAACATTTAGCAGACGCTCTTATCCAGAGCGACTTACAACAGTGCTTAGTAGTCTACGACTGTTCTTCAGTCTTTAAGGCTAGGATTAAATCTACTGTCATTAAACAAGTTACCGCTGACCAAGTTGTACACAAAACCATGCTAGAAGAAAATAGTAAGTTGTTAGTACAAATTTTTTTTTTTTTTTTTTGAGAAAAGGGTAGAAAAAAGTATGGGGACTTTAGTCCCCATAGTGCTGTTTAAAGAAGTGTGTCTTCAGACGACGTTTGAAGACAGTGAGGGTCTCCGCTGTTCGTACAGCAAGAGGAAGTTCGTTCCACCACTGAGGAGCCAACACTGCAAAGAGTCTTGATGCATGTCGTCCTCTTCTTTTAAGTAAGGGTGGTTCGAGACGAGCAGTGCTTGATGTTCTGAGAGAGCGAGAAGTGACACGCTGCTTAACCAGTGCTGATATGTAAGGTGGTGCAGTTCCAGTTTTGGCCTTAAAGGCAAGCGTTAGGGTTTTGAACCTGATGCGGGCAGCCACAGGGAGCCAGTGCAGGTTCCGCAGCAGAGGTGTAGTGTGAGAGAATTTGGGAATATTAAAAATGAGTCTTGCAGCTGCATTCTGGATCAATTGAAGTGGTCGTGTTGCCTTTAGTGAAAGTCCAGACATCAGAGAGTTGCAGTAGTCCAGCTTAGAGATGACCAAGGTCTGGACGAGAAGCTGAGTAGCCTCTGTAGTGAGAAAGGGGCGGATTTTCCTGATGTTGTAAAGAAGATATCTGCAGGACCTGGAGAGGTTGCTGATGTGTGGAGAAAAAGACAATTCTTCATCTAGAGTGACACCAAGACTTCTTGCCGTTTTTGAGGGGACGATAACCGAGTTGTCAAAAGAGATTGCAAGGTCAAGATTCGGAGATGAGTCGCCTTTGATGTACATTAACCTCCTTGGCATTAACTGCAAGTGTCTCTCAAGCTTGGAAATCTATGTAAATATAGTTAATCTACAGTATTATACAATTTAACTAATTTTTAGGAGATATGGAGCATTATAATAGAATAAAGCTAAGGACATTATTCTGTTGCTATCTTGTAGATGAAATTGCATCATTCTGAAGAAAAAAAAAAACAATCAGGAATGCATCCATACATTCTGTCTTTCTTTGGTGACTTATCAATATTCATGAGTGGGGTGGAGCCTTTAATCAAAACACAATAACGTGTACTCAAATACCTTTAAAGTCAATTTTAGAACAAACTGTAACTGAATCATTAGATCAAGCAATAGTGACCAAAATGTGAAAGTTCAGCAGACATTGACACAGATGGTGAAACTGATGAATATAGTACAGTACGATCGACCAGCCAGGATACGCCTGGTGAATTCGGTCCCATGAAGGTTCATTGTGATGCAAGTAATTTCGTGGCCAAAAAGGAAAAATGATCGATCAAGGAGGAGGACAAGAAATACTTTAGCTCCCTAATCACTGTCCTTAAGAGTTGTTCATGTTAGGGGAAACGTGGAATTCACTAAGCCTGGTTGGTTGGTTGGTTGGTTGGTTGGTTGGTTGGTTGGTAGGCAGGTAGGTAGGTAGGTAGATACTTTATTAATCCCAAGGGGAAATTCACAAGAACAAAACAAACTGCATTCTCTGTAGGTCCTGACATTTTTCACCAGCGCGGCAAGTTCATCGTTCTTATTTGGTAGTGAGTTCACATTTCCCAGGATCACAGAAGGCACCGAAGGTTTGTAACGCCACTTTCTCGCAAGCTGCTTCGCCTTTAGCTTAGCACCGGCTCTGCTGCCACGATACCGCCGTCTTACCTCGTCAGGTAAATAGGGAACCACACCGGCGTGGGCATTTGTTCTCAGCGCTTGAAGTTGACTACCTGAATAGACTAGACTCGGCGTGTAAAAATCCATCTCCAAGTAGTAAAAAGTGTCCAGGGAACAAGTCCACATAAAAGAAAGTGGTAGGAGTGATCAGTTAAATAGATAAAATAGATAAAAAGGTAGAAAGGTAAAGTCGTATACGGAGCTTCTGGAAAGGCTGCCACTCACGGCAGCGCCCGAGTCATATATTGTACTGTGGTAGCTTACAATAAAACTATGGACGACGTCACTTTTTGTGGATTAGGCACTGACATTCTATCCTCTCAGACACAAGCAACAGAAAAAATAAGGAAAGTGCGCAAAGAAACAAAGAAACATGCTTCTACTGTCCTGATTAAGTCATCGGGCTATGTGTTTGTTGACTGTTTTCACATGAAGGATGTGTACTAAATCTGCATCAGTACAGCAGTACTATCTAAGATCCTTGCTACGGTATTTTTTATTGACATTTTAGTATTTATGTTTGATACACAACATTTTTTCTTGTTGAAAAAAAAAAAAAAAAATCAATTTTGGCTTGTTTTTGCAAGGGTAAATTTAAAGCTAAGGAGGTTTAAATTTAGTAAGGAAGAAAACCTCCAGGAAAAATTTACTGAGCAGAAAAAAAAACACTGAATAAAAACAGGGTAATAATGTAAAAGTGATGATGCAAAAACATTTGGCTATCAGAAAATGTGTGCATGTTTTGCATAAACTCATTTTAGAACAACAGGGGGTATTCATCAATCATTTGGGGACATTCATTAACAGCACAGCTTAGCATGTAGTACCAGATAGCCTTGAAACTCAAACTGACACGTTTTGTGGAGTGTTTTCCTAGATATTATTTTTGTAGATTTTATGTGACAACACTATTAGAAATTCAAAGACAAAGGGGGCCAAAGATGGTACCTTTGCACTTACGAAATGAAGATCTGTATCATATATATGTAAGCAAATGCATGCAACAAAGGGGTAGCCAGTTAAGGTGTGAAACATGCATGACCTTTAAATGAGAGCCCTCTTATTTAAGGTTGCGGTAGGTGTTCCCTCCAAATGTTGCCTATAATGTTTCATGAGCTTACTGAATGTCTTGAGCTGTTGTGACACATGAGTCACTGTCTTGCACCTCAAAACTCGAGGCTGAGTCTCAGTTCTTTAGCAAAACCAGCTTTATTCAGCTTCAAACAGGGAACAGCATGGTTATTTATTGTAGCATGATCTACCACTCTCCTATACACAAACACAGACACAGCAGTCAATCAGGGTCGTGACCAGGTTAGTGGCCAAGTAATACTGTTCCATGCACTTATAATGTTCCTTGCATCACACATTGATAATCGGCACTTATAGTGCAACCTCAATTTTTTCGGAGTTGCTCTGGCAGCAAGCCGCTAAATAAATAGTTTTCCACAGACACAGTGATTGTGCTTTGGGATGCTCTTCGGCATGTCGTCCCGTTGTAGAGAGTCCTAAAAGAGTTTAGAAACCTCATACTGTTTATAGTGAAGAAGTATTTTACTTTTGGTGGTTTTAATGAACTGTTTCAGACATTTCCTTACAAGTGGGGTGACAGGACTTATTGTACTCATGTGATATCATGCATATTCCAAAGTAAAAAGGGGGGGGGGGGGAGTTGTTTGCAAAGCACACCAGAACCAATGGCTTACTAAGACTGGTGCTAATTGTTGAAAAAGTGGAACCCGAGGAAGAACTACAATGGGAAGTAATACCAGTTTTGAAGGATATTGCTGATCTGGTTCTTTGCCCTGTACATATACTTAACAGAGTGAAATATCAGTGCAGAAAAGTAGGTACCAAACATTTGGTCTTGTCATGGAAGATCACCCACATTACTTGAATAAAGGCAGAAGTATTTTTAGACTGTATTAGGGGGCTTTGCCCCCTGCTCGCTTCGCTTGCCCCCTCCTTTCACCCACCCAGGTGCGGTATGCACCAGCCACTTCACGTCTCTGCCACTTGCGTTGCTTCGAACATTTAAAAGCCTGTACAGCAGCTGTCCTTTTGTCTCACTGCCTTGTCTCAAGGGATGTTGAAGTGTCTCCGAGAAAATCACGTCTCGTCTCCTTCCAAGATTTTTTATTTATAATAGAGAGATGTGTGACCTGTTCTTTAACAATATATTTTCTTAACAGAACCAGCCATATTGATCGAACAAATTAAGCTTCTTTACTTAAAACTAACCTAAACTTGATTAGGTTGCTTACATCTATTGCCACTGTATTGATTTTACATATTGGAGTTTTATTAATTTGACATAGACATATTAAGTTTAAAGAAGGTATCCAAACTACTTGCATTTACTCAAATATTTTTTTTGATTTTCATGAATTAATTGAATATAGTTTATTAATGAAATTAATTAAGTTACTTAATGCAGGTACATGGAACCACTTCACATACTGTAAAAGTTTTAAGCAAATTTGATATTTCATTTTTCTGAGTATATGTTGATCAGACACAGAGGGTCACACTAATTCCAAGAGAAGTTTGGGATGTTTTGACTCTTTTCTTGCCTGTATTCTACAGTTCTGTAGACCTTGATGAATTATGAATGTTTTAATCTTAAATGACAATTCACCAACTGAAACAGCACATGTGCAGAAGTAAGCAGATCATTCCAAAACATTTAGTTTCTGCACACTCTACAATAATTCTGTTTATCTTTTAAAAGTAAAGATTTTGCAAAACTAACAAGATAGCATATGTATACAAAGGTATGATGCTTAGATGTATAACATGCCAGATATCACAAAAAGTATACTAATATAATTAGTTTGGCCTCTACCACAAAATATATTTCCAATTACAGGCAAAAGAAAAATTAAAACTGACACTGAGCAGGCAACGCTTAAAATGCTCCAAACTTACCAAGATACTACTTTAGCCTCTATGATGGGTAGTATTAATCTTTTTGACAATGTATAAAGTCATTTTCTTGAGGAGAAATTTAGATATATTTCATAACACAACTCAATCACCTACATGAAAGTACTCATGATCTTTTGGTAACACTCATTATGTGAGACCATCTTTTAGATTTAATATAGCATCAAGACGAGTTGAAGATATGCTTGAGTGAAACAATTTGTTAAATTGTTACCACTGATTCTTACATCATTTTTTTAACAAGAATTTGATAAAACTGAAATTGTTAAAACCATAATCATTTACTATTATTCAGTAGTCACAAGTTGCCAGATGGCAAGGGACATTCTGAGCAGCCAAAGCAACTTACTGTAAGCACATTACACAAAAGACCACCCAAAAAACCTTAGACCAATTTATAGATGTCTCCGTTTTGCTATTTCCAGCTATCACTTTTTTGCTCTTTAAACAGAACTACAGTATTGTTCTTTTAACCAAGCTGACCATTATATCACTGAAAGAGAAATTTTTTATGTGCAATTCTGTGTAACAAACACTTAATACGCCCTTTAACATTCAGCCCAACCAAGCTAAAGATGATGAACTTTAAAAACTTGGTTTTATTTAAAGTATTTAATGCTTTAATTAATTGTATTATCCATGCACAGCAGGGTCTACCCGAGCAAGGTATTTGGCGCAAGATTGTGTATTCTATTCTCTTTGTTAACTGTTGTAAAATAATGTAATGTAGTGATTATATAACTGTGTTATGCAACTTCTCTATCTCATATATTCATCTCTCCCATATTTATTTAGTATTATAACAGTGAACTTAGACTGTTCATTTGTCAGTGCTCCCTCAGATACAGTATGTTGAACACAGTATGTCCATTGGAAACATTACAGGAGTGATCTCAGCTGTTATTTAAAAGGAAAATCTCTATCGATCATACATGAAATAATATAAGAACTATGAAGCAGTAATTAAAGAGATGGGTATAAAACCACAACTTTGCAGAATGCATAGCCATTAATAAATTCTTATGTTATTAAGTGACATCATGTGCTAGTGCTACCAAAGGAAACTGTTCATGAACAATTCTTGGTGATGGTACTGTTTTAAACAGACAGAATATACATTTATGTAAAAGTTCTTACACTAAACCACTACCTTTTATAATATTTTTTAAAGTTTGATTTCTCATTCATCTTGTTAGACAATAGTGAATGAATCAAGTTTGTATTTTCAAAAGTTACAAATGTGTTACCTTACTCTACTTAAATGAGAATTACAGTACCTAGAAGATGGAAACACCTTGGCAGTAATTGTAAATTAAGCATGTTGCAGAATGAAAGGCTCCTTTTGCCAAATGTTGCATCAGATCCTGTTGTTGATTTTAAAATTTTGGAATATAATGAAAATTAGGATGTCCGAGTACTTCACAGCAATTTTTTGTATCCAGAAGTATTGCAGCTCTCGCTCCCGTACCCGCTCCACCCCACCGCTTACAGATGTTAATATAGCAGCTTCAGTGACTTCAGACCCGTTCACTAGAAAGCTTAATTGAAAAGAGGGCAGCCAGAAAATTGGCTTTGTTGCAAATGGGGATAAAAAAAAAACACAAGATATGCAAAATCTGGTACCACACAATACCAACTAATTGAGCTAACACAATCAAATTGTAGTCAGACACTTAAAGACCATGTGAAGCCCTAGAAAGAGGAGTCCCCCTTGGTGTCTGTACACCATCCCTTAACTAAGTACGTCGGTAAATGGATTGAACATTTGGAGAGGTATGTTTCTAAGTTGTGGAAACATTAATAAATAAAAACCTGTAAAATTGCTGCGTTTGAAATAGGTTAAAGATTTTTTTTAATCAGTTAAATATTTAACACATTAAGACAAGGATCTGCAATTATGTTTACGTGCATGCCAGGTTTATCCTGTGCTGTTAATTTAGGAGAAATAGTCTTTAGCACTGGGGTTATTTTGTTCCCTTGATTTTAAAACTGTTGCTGTGAAGTGTGCTGCCATAGCGCATTACTTTTTTTTATTACAGACAATTTTAAAATGATATTTCATCACATTTACTATATAATGGAAGGCGCCATAACTTTTCAATACTCAAATGTATAAACAGTGGTATGATTCCTCTGTGTGCTTAAAAACTCCCAGCTGTGCTTCTGAGTGTTTGTTTAGTATGTCAGGGCTCAGTAGCACAACAAAGGCACTCCTCACAAAAGGGCACATTGACATGCTATTCTCTCAAAAAAATTAGAAATTACAAAGACACAGTATTTTATTTATACAAAAATGCAGTGTGTAATGTTTGCATTTATGCAAAGCCTTAAAATGTGTTAGCAGTCTGTCTATATATTAGTTTTCTGAACAATGGTTTACAAAAAATTACATTAATTTTTTTTGTGCTTTAATGTTTATTTAATGATTGTTTTAAAACGTATGCATATTGTGCAAAAATAATTGGAATACTTGCTCAGTTTAAATGTAATGACATTTGTAACATTTCATTGTACTTCCTCAGAAACAGTATTATGTTTTTATTAGTGTTAAAAATACAACAGTGGGCCAGATTTAAAATCACTTTAGTTTTTATTGTTTACAGAACTTTACCCTTACTTTTTATAAAAGATTGCTCTACTTGAAGTATTTGCATTTAATGACTAAAATTTGTATTATTTGTTTTCCTCAATTTAAACATTTTAATGCATACAGAATGGCAATTTATGCAACTAAGGTTTTATTGAGTTGCATAATATACTATACTGGGTATCAAAAATGGTATCAAATTACAATACTTAGCATAGTATCAAAGTTTAAAAATTTGGTATCGTAACAGCCCAAAGTACTGAAACATGCTACTGAAAACATTGGCCACATCTTCACAATGGGATCAATTAATACAATTGTAACACATCTATGACAATGTTTCATATATCCCTTGAGACAGAAAGACATTTTTGAACTGTTTTTTTCACTAGAGTGCTGCATGGGTGGATCTTTGCAAGAGGGGATAGATAGCATGTGACTGGATGTAGTCAACATTGTGCAACTCTACAGTTTTATTTTTACTGGTATGTGTTTTTCTAAAGTTCTAAAGTAAGATTTGGGGAATTGTAAAAAGATGGATACAAAGAATATCCATTTAATATCACTCCTTCTTGAAATAGAGAATTAAATACATTTTTAGGGGAGTAATGTTCTTATAAGACACGTTTGCTTCTTTTAATAGTGTGTTTTATAATTAATTGATAATTGATGCACTTAAAAAATGAACAGAACAGTAAATGCACGAAAAGATTATTCTGTCTGGTATTCCCTTTTTTGTGTAATGAAACTTCTTGAAAATTTATTTCTTCTTTTGGTGAAATGGTTTCCTCTATAAAATGAATACTGCAAAGCAAGTCAACTAAAACATTTTAAGTTGATTTTGGGATTTTTAAAAGACATAACCATGGAAGTAACATTCCTCAAAGTCTATTTTAAAACTGTGGGCACTGCTGAGCTTGTACGTATTCCAGAAAAACAGCAGTACAGTTTTGATGATGCAAAAGAAAGAGCAGCTCCATAAATGGTGTGACAAATTGGTACCAAAACAGTACTCCAGCTATACCTAAACATACTGGAGAAACATACTGGGATGAACTGAGAGTTCCAGCTTCCTTAGAAGGAATCTTTAGAGGTCATCATTAAACAAGATGACTGATAACCTGCAGAGGATGATATTACACAGGATTATGGGTGATTAATCAGTTTCTATGTTTGGCTAATCCTACTTTTTCTGATGTGTCCTTTATGTTTGTAAAGAGATACTCTATTTTATGTCTTCCTTTATGTTTACAGACTATCCACTCTTATGTTTTCCTCATTTCATTTTCAATGGTTTCAACCTTTGTCTTAGTGAACCTATCCTTGTTTAAAGTAATTAAATTGTCGGCTGGCTTACAAAGTAATCGGGACAACCTAAACTGCTCATTTATAACACAAAACAAAGAAGGTGATTCTGAGGCAATGTCGGTAAAATCAAAATGTGTATTGATCCAGTGAAACTGACAATCCTATTGAAATATAAATTTTACATCATCGCTTTTATCCATCAAACATTCATCAGACAGCACTTAGTACACTGAGGAATAAGAAACTTTAAGTGTTTTGCTTATTGTTTGCATTTTTGATAGTTTAATAGACAAAGACAAATAAATCGATCTTTACTTGTATTTTAAGTAGACTGTTAAAGGGCCTTATTTCTGATTTAGCTCCAGTATAAAATAAAAATTAATGGATTGATGGATACTTTGAAACTATTGTAGCTTTTTACCTGTGGCAGGAGAAAAGGCGAATGATGCTGGCAAACAGCCATTTGCTTGTATTAAGACTAACACCTTGTGACAGAAAATGTTCTCAAAATGATCAGACTTACTGTACTGTTAGGCAAGTCTAGACGAGTCCATTCAGTAGTCTCCACCAAGTCTACATTATACAATCAGTGTTTAATCAATATTAGATCGCTTTTGTAATTCCATCAATGTGTTTTAATTACATTTTCAGTTAAAAAGGTGTCAAAACCTCCCAGAATCACAAAAGAATTTTAGATGATGAAAAATGAGGGAAACAGTCAAGGAAAATGTATGAATGAGGTAAAATGTTTACAAGTACCAAAATAAGCATAAAAGACAAAAAAATGCTTAGGTCAGTCAAAAATACTAGCTTTGGTGAAAAATGTTTTATGCTGAAAATGTTTTCCTTTGATGACATTAAAGATTTTTTTTTAAGAAATGTTCAGAGGTTTAAAAGGGTACTATGCTTATAAAATGTACATTTTAAACTTTTTTGGTTTATTGTCATATGTTACATAATACTTATATTAATACATCAGCATAAAATGTAGAAAAAGTAAACAATGTATACATAAACTTTGCCATGCATGATTGAGTCCTTGCATTCCACTGAGAATGACAACCTTTATACAATACCTTGTAAATGAATTGTCTATTTGTTAAACTGCCAAATAAAACCATGTTGCTCCTATTTCTGTCCTGGGTATGACGTTTAACTGCATCCAGCCCTGCAAGTGGTCCTCCAACTTTCAGGGAAATCATGGGGGTTTGGTGGCAGGATTGGCACTCCAGCCAACATATAAAAAATGACAGAAAGGACTCCTTTTTGCTCTCCGTGGGAGTAGCTCTGCTGCGGCCTCCCATAGTAAGGTGGCTCACATCATGAAGGGGATGGAGGAAAAGCCCTCGGGAGCCCCATCCTCTAGAGAGTCGAAACCGTTGGAGAGCCACTGGGGCCGGGTCTGTTTGGGATCATAACTGGTGTGGCACTGAGGCATCGCCTGCTGTGGGTAGGTGAATAGAACGTCTTGTCTCTCCAGCAAGATGATCATCTTCCTCTGCTGTCAGAGGACCTGCGTAAACTCCACATTTCAGTGGCGGCACTCTCTGAGGTGCGCAGACCTGGGACTGGCCAGATCTCTGTAGGTGGATACACCTTTTATTGGTCTGGTCGCTATGATGTCTGTCATACTCAGGGAGTAGCTGCTGCAGATTAGCTTCTTCTGATGGTGTCCAATGTCACACAAGCATATTAGGAGACACCGATTACGACACTCCCTGGGTGCCTTGTCTGTTGTTTCTGCGTATGCTCTAACCGCGGTGAGTAATGTCTCGGTGAGGGAGACATTTTATTCGCAGCTTCACTTTCATGAGTGCCCACGAGGTGACACTCGTCTGGTCATGGGTGACTTCAATGCAGCCAGTGGCACTGACAGGGCTGGCTAAGAGGATTGTCTCGGTCCCCATGGGTCTGGTGACCGTGGTGAAAGTGGCTCCATGTTCCTCGACTTTGCAAAAGTTCAGGGGCTGCGAATCATTGGATGCTGGTTTCAGAGCCTTGAGCCATATCGTTGGACTTGGTGCTCCAATACTGGTGGTATGGTGAAGATCGATCGATCACATCCTCGTGGGCAAATGCTGGAAGCTCTTGCAAAACTGCAGGGTATACAGAAGTGCCCACTTTGTGAATTCTGACCACAGACTTGTTGTTGCTACTCTTAGAATCCAGCTTAGATCAAGTAGGTTACCACCTACTAGGAAAATGAGCCTGGACTTGGCCAGACTTCAAGACCAGGCTGTTTCTAACAAGTTTGCACGCAGTTTGTGTGAGGAACTTGCGGATTGCGGGTGCGGGTGCGACTGCTGATCCTAATGTGATGTGGGAGACCTTCTGTGACAAGTCCCTGAAGGTTGCTAAGGGTTGTGTTGGTGTTACTGGTGTTCCCAGAAGGAGGTGTTTCATTTCGCAGGGCACCCTAGATACGAGGGGAGTCGCAGTGCACGGCTCAATGGCAACTCTGGTCTGTACCAGGAACTGAGAAGGACAGCTGCAGGGGCTCTAAGGGCAGATAAAGAGGCGTTTGTTAGCAGAATCTGTGACCAAGTGACACACCATCTGTGGTCTAGCGACCCCACATCCTGCTTACAGAGGAATCGAAGCATTACGCACATCCAAATCTGTTCCTCTGAGAGTCACAGTCAGGGCTGCTGATGAAATGGTCCTTACGGATGACACTGCAGTTGTGACCCACTGGGCTGGCTACACTGAGCAGCTGTTCAAAGCTAATCCCCCAGCTAGGACGTTGGATATCTTTGGGTCCACAATTCTTGAGGAAAGGGAAGGGTGATCACCTGGATTGCGTCAACTACAAGGGGATAACACTGCTCTCAGTGCCGGGTAAGGTCCTTGCTAGGGTCGTCCTCAATAGGATCTGTGATCACTTGATCACCTACCAGCAATCGGAACAGTCTGGTTTTACACCTAAGAAGTCTACCATTGACCGCATCCTGGCACTGAGGGTTCTCATGGAGCAAATATCGGCAGAGTTTCTATGCAGCCTGTGTCGATTTTCGTAAAGCGCTTGACTCAGTTGATCAGGCTGCCCTGTGGGACATCCTAAGGGTTCACGGGATCCCCTTGAGGTTGCTGGATATCATGGCCAGCCTATACACTGGTACTGTGAGTGCTGTGCATAGTGGAGGCAGAACCTCTGGGTTTTTCCCAGTTAATTCTGGGGTTCGTCAGGGGTGTGTTCTTGCTCCCACTCTGTTCAATGCTTGTGTGGACTGGGTGTTGGGCAAGGTCGTGGGGTCCAGCGGCTGTGGGGCATCTGTTGGTGAAGAAAGATTCACAGATCTTGATGCTGTGATCTTCACGGAGTCAATGGAGGCTCTGATCGGGGCGCCCGAGAGACTGAGCGAGAAGTCTGTGTCTGGGCTTGTGAGTGTCCTGGATAAAAACCAAGATCCAGGCCTGTAATGACTTCTTGGGCACAGCCATCAGCAGTGTATCTGTCTGCAGAGAGTGTCGACCTTCTCGATTTCTTTACTTACCTTGACAGTGACATTCATGTCTCTGGTTACTCTTCCTATGAAGTCAGTAGACGGATTGGGAGAGCAAGGGGGGTCATGAGGTCGCTGGAAAGAGGTGTCTGGCGCTCCCAATATCTATGCAAAAGGACGAAGGTCCAAGTCTTTAGAGTCCTGGTGCTTCCTATCTTGCTATATGGCTACATGGACGCTATCTGGTGACCTAAAACGAAGACTGGACTCCTTTGGTACTGTGTGTCTCCGGAAAATCCTTCTAGTACCATTGGTTTGACTTTGTTTCGAATGAGCAGTTGCTCATGGAATCCCGAATGAGGCACATTACCTGCATTGTGAGGGAGAGTCAGTTACAGCACTACGGCCATTTCCCCGAGGGTGATCCGGCTTGTAAGATCCTCATTGTTGGGGATCCGACTGGCTGTACCAGGCCAATGGGTCGCTCACGTAACAGCTGGCTGTGGCAGATAGAGGGTCATTTCCAGAGGGTGGGACTGGACCGTTTGTCTGCCTGGGGGGCTGCCAAACGGGATCCCGAGTATTTCAGTCGTGTAGTGGGTGTGGCAACGCACTGTACAAGTGCATGCTCCCCAACTTGACTTGACTCTAATATTTTAATAGCATAAAGGGCCATTTTTTTGTTTTACCAATTTCAGTGCTATCCATTTATAACTTCTTTATTTATTCTAATATACAGTAAATAAAACTAAACCTTTAAAAGCCTAATTTATCACATGAATTAAACTTATAAAGAAATATTGTTTCCTTTCTTATAATAAAACACCCATTTATATTTGTTCCATATAAAACTCTACAGAAGGCACATTAAAATTACCAGATTTTGCTAGTTTTTCAAACATCAGCATAAATGAACCTGCTCTGGGAATATCTGTCTTGGGCAAGCTGGATGGGACCCATTGTGCACACAGAATGAATAAGCAGCAGCTGAAACAGCAAAATTTATTTACACCTTTGTGAACAGATAAGAGCAGACAGAAGCAACTTTAAAGTGAAAAATATACCTATTTCAGTGACTAATATTGCAAACTGGAAATTTTTACAGACACCAAACTCACACAGAATGATCACAGGATGATTGTGAGGAAATTCACTGTGATTCAAGCAAAAACAAAATAATTATGCCATGTAGTGAAGAGTGTTATTTTCTTAAATGTTTGGTAAGGCAATGCTCCCAGCACATGCATAGCAGATTCTGCTGCAAAGATTGGATGTTTGGCAAGGAATATTTGTGAAACTACATGAACAGACTAATGTGAAGAAGATAATTTGACAAAGGCAAGAAAAACACTGGAAATCTACTTTCTGGAAATTTCTTTTCTACAGATAAATGCACTCAGACTCACACTTTGAGCATCAATCACACATTGCAAAGAGAAGCGCTTAATAATGCACTTCCCATCCTTGTTGCTAAGTTCCTAACCACTTTTCAACAGTACAAAGAACTCTATTAAAGCTATTGCAGAGGGATACAACAAACAAACAGCATTCTGTTGAAACCCCTTTCAATACAGAACCTTGGCTGCAATGTCTTTCAATGACACACATATAAATGTATAACACTATTTACATTTCCTTACTGTCATAGGCAGGTAATTCCTGCCTATGTCACTGGTGTAGATTCATATTACAATCATTTCCCAGTGAGCGAGATCTGCATTTTAAATAACAGATGCCTATTTTTTCATTATTTTAATCAAACAAAAAAGAAGAACTAAAATACAGGACACTTACATGGACAATTAACATCAGAGCATCATCTATCTAAATTGTACCAGGACCTCAAAGCATCTTCTTTTCCTGAATTGTACCAGTAATCAATCACCTTAAACATCTGTGTAAATGAAGCAGATCATCATGGCTGCAATGCCTCAGCTGTATTGACTACTTTATAACCTTCCAAAAGATGGACGCTGTAGGACTAGGAATTTCCAAATCTGTTAATAGCTTGGCAAAGATCAGAGCAAAGACATCCATCATATGGACAGCCAGCCAATCATATGTGTGTAGTATCACATGTCAAAAGCCCCAAGTGGAATTTTAATGTATATGGCTTGTCTGAGGGATAAAAGGAGAAGAAACAGCAACGATCAAAAAGGACATCAGAAAAGGGCGAAGGTGATTTCAGCAAAGGAGACAGAGAGACGTACAACGGTTCCATCTGATCGTCAGCAAAAGCATATGAATAACATTGACTGCTACATCAAAAGCTGCCCCAGGGCAAAATACAAATTCTTGACATTCTTTGTAAGTTTTTTCTAAAGACTTCATATATCCAGACTTTGCTATCTGTATATCTACTGGTATTGTTATTCTTTAATAGATACAGTACCAAGTTGCTTTCAAATTCCTATATTTTGTCTTTATGTCTAGAGTGACCAAAGCAATATAGTAAATATTAAGAGCACCTGCAGCAGTCAGAAGTTGCCCTACGCTTCAATCTGTGATGTTTATCAGGCTGAGAAGGGGAGCTCCATCCAATAAAAGGTACAATGTGGTAAAAGTAAGCCATCATTGGTTGATGAATGGCCTATAGGCAAGGATGCTAAGACTTTGCATTAGTGCTGGGCGGTATACCGGTTCATACCGAAAACCGTTTTTTATTTTTTTTATGATATGGATTTTTCTTATACCGAAACGGCAGTTTAAATTGCCTAAACGACGTTCGGAACGTGGCGTAGCGGGAAACTGTTCTAGTGGGGATCTTTTTCACTGCTACACCGCTAAACAAAGATTTGTTGCACTAGGGCTCTTTTTCACTGCTACACCACCAAATAGTGGGTGGTAGCATAGGTATGCCGCGCGGTGAAAATGGACAGAGAGCATTCCGAAAATAAGCTGACGATAAAGTTGAACATAATGACACAGAAGAACTTTTGCCGAAAAAAAAGGAATCACGTCCGTTTCCTGGAGATACTTTGGTTTTAAAAGGTCAGATGTGTAAATACTGTTTCTATACTACTGGATAACACTGCAAGCCAAGTTGTACTTGTTTTTGTTTCTTGCTAGTGTATGTTTTGCTTGTATTGATTCTGCGATGTGCTGGCGACTTGTTCAGAGATGGGCGCAACTCTGAATGGATGGCATAATTAAACATGTATAAAGAAGATATTTTTAAAGTTCTGAACACTCCGTCGGCTAAGTTAATAACTAGTTTTAATTTCACAAAGACGTTTATCTGTGCGGTGATTGCTGCTGGCGCCTGCTCTTCGTGCGGAGGAAGTCAGTTTAAGAAGCATAGTGATTAACGACTGGGTCGGGGAACACTTAACACAAAGTATTTGATGTGCTGCATTAACTTGTGACGGGGCTTGAGAAAATCTAGTAAATTAAACATTGATTTTAGGATGAAGTTTAGTTTACAACATTCTACTTTAATTATAAAATAAACTATGAGAATAAAGTGGAAATGTCGACTTTAATCTTGACATAGTCAACATGTCGAATTTATTCTCGACATAGTTTGTTTTTTTCTTCCGTGTCCATATTTTTTTTTCTTCACAGTGGCCCTAATGCGCTTCCATAGGGCTATACCACAAACAGCATTATAAATGCAAGTTGCAGTTTTTATTATTTATGTATATAGCTTAGCTTGAAGCAAGGTCCATATTAATGCAGTTTGCCTAAATGATGGTACAGTTGGTAAGATGTCATCACCAAGTTGCACTTGTTTTATTTTATTTTAATTTGGTGAATACTGTGTAATGCACCTGGGCTTGAAGCCTTGAAGTAATGGTGCAGCTATCAGTAATACTATTATGTATTTTATTGTTATTATTTATTAGTTTAAATATTATGCAGTTTAATGATGGTAAAATTGTTTAAAAAGTCACTTAAACGTGTCAGTGGACAGAGATTGTTAACATTAACAGAAAGTGTAGTTGGTTTACAAAAAATATTTACTATTTATTCCTTTTCTAAGACGTGTTCAGTGCAATCCAACTTTTGACAAACACCTCTTTAGATGGTTGAAAATATGTTGTCAAAATCATAGTTTAAGCTTTTGCAAAATTTGTTCAATTAAAGGTTCTATATTTTGACTGCATCTGTCATGCAATGTGATTCCTTCTCTTTAGTGCCACCCCCTTGAAAACTATCACTTTATGGGGCCATGCAAACCTGGATTAATACTTGTGTGCACATTAAAATGTCTTTTTGTACGATGTACAATTCTCATAACAGTCTAATAGGTTATTCTTAGCCAGTCTACTGCAGTAATTGCAGTGGAAAATGTGGTTAACATCCACTCATGCATGGGGAAAAAAAATACCGTCTAATACCGTGAAACCGGCAGAATTTAGAAAAACACCGTGATATAGAATTTTGGTCATACCGCCCACCTCTACTTTGTATGTTCAAATACATTCTTGGAGACCAAAGTAATATTTAGGTCTGCAATATATCTAAGACATTGTATGTTTTTTTGCCAATGATAAGTACAGTAAGTCTCTTGAAGTGCTAAGGATTGACGGGAAGTGCATTCGTCATTCATACAGCACTTACTGTATGTAGTTAGGGTATGTGTGTTAATTGTAAGGTGCAAGAGTAGACCGATTTAGTAAGAAACTTGGGTAGTTTGAGGGTAATGACATGATAAAACAACTCAGTATCCAAGAATCTGGTTGTTAACAGACACAGACAGGGAACCATATACACTGGTCAAAATGAAGAATGAAACAAGGTTTAATAAGAATTCTGCATTTGGCATAGAACCTGCAGCCTTGTAACTCCTGCCAAATTCATGCCCCCATGCTACTAAACATTCCATAGATATGGCATATTTAATTAACTGGATACAAAAATTGTAATCTTCATTCTCTAATCTAGTTTCTAACCACAGATTTGTTACTGAATGAAGAAGCATGTTGAATTCCTTCAAATGTTAAAAAGACATAACATTGTGTTTCAGATAAAAATTCTGACTCAATTATGCATTTCTGTGTGTTCGAGTACACTAACTTAGGCAGCTTTAATAAACACAGAAAATTTTGGGAATAATCAGGGACTCTAAAACAAGACATTGCCACACTGTGGAACATAGAACGTCAAAAAAATATTTACACATGTAGCTATAGTATTTGGATAAGCTGATGACAGAACAAATCCTTAAAGTCTATATCTAAAGTTTCTATAGAGAGAACAACATGTTTTGAATGGAAGTAGTGCTCTAAATTTGAAGATTCATTCCATTGCTATTCCGATGATACGCAGCTCTATGTGAGACTGAATTCGACTTCTTTTACACCTCCATCAACACTTTCCTCTTGCTTGGATGAGATTGAGGCCTGGATGTCCAAGAACTTCCTCAAGCTGAACAGCACTAAAACTGAAGCTCTTTTAATTGGCACCGCCCCCCCTCCCATCAACTTCATTCCTCTGTAAATTGTATTTCCTTTTCTGACCATACCATTACCTTCTCCCCTTCTGTTACAAATCTGGGTGTCAAGTTAGACTCCCATCTGTCATTTGATACACATGTCCATTACCTTTGAGAAATTGCATTCCTTCATCTCTGAAACATAGCCAAACTCCGTCCCTACCTCGCCCTCTGTGATGCTGAAAAGCCGGTTCATGCCATTGTCTCATCCAGGCTGGATTATTGTTATGTACTCCTCATCGGGATCCCCAGCAAGAGCCTTCAAAATCTCCAACAAATTCAAAATAGTGCTGCAAGAATCCTGATGAGGGTGTGGAAATATGAACACATTTCACCAATCCTTCGGTCACTTCATTGGCTCTCTATTCACCTCCGTATTGAATACAAACTCTTTGTTTACTCACCAGTGTATCCATGGAAATGCTCCACAATATCTTAAGGAACTCCTTATACAATAATCCACTACAAGAAACCTCCATTTTGCAAATACCTACCGCCTTCCCCCCTGTGACCAAACTTCATACAATGGGTGACCAAGCCTTTGCAGCTGCTGCTCCACGGCTCTGGAATGCCCAACCAGAAAGCCTGAGAACACAGCAGATTGTGGGCTGTTTTAAAAAACAGCTAAAGACTTTTCTATTTAGGAAAGCTCATTAACAAGAATGCAACTAATAACAGTCGTTTTATCTCTGTTTTTATCTTGCTTTGCCTTTGTTTAAACTTTATGTAGCACTTTGAGATTTACTACTAATGTAAAGTGCCCTATAAATAAAATGCATTATTATTATTATTATTATTATTATTACTACATTTGAATGCATTAGGCATGAAATCAATATTACTTCATTAATGAGATTTAATTTGTCAAAGCACTGTTTGTTATACCAGGGCAGTCACCAGGATAAATGTACTGATGTACATACAGCTGGAAAAAAAATAAGGATAAAAGGTGAAAATATTCCTCAAATTAAACAATTTTACCATTTTAGAACACAAGGACACAAGGTAAAAATGCCTACAAGATTACAAATAATATTAGTATGACTGCCACTATTACACTAAATTTGCCTTTGACATTGAAATTCCATTTAATGTTATGCTGTTTAAAGTTTCCCTCTATTCCACTTTCACACGGTGACACTGTAATAACTCATTTGCTGAAACCATTGTGCAACTAACTACTGCAAAACCTGATGCAAACCTGAAAGCTAATACATTGTCACAGGCCCAATGGCTAATCGTGTGAATTTATCAACCACTGAAAATTGAAGTTTCACTGGCTTAAATATCAATGTGTCTATTAAAATACTTCCATGTATAACAATGTTTGCAGAATTTTCATTCACAGCATGGTGAGTGAAGGCGAGAAACTGTGTAAAGGCAGCAAAAACTAATTGTCTATATGCAATAAGTGAGGGTTAATTTCTCGGATGATGGTTTACAAAAGGGTTCATTTAGGTAATTAACAGGCTCTCTAATGTTAGTAACAATACTGAGTTAGCAAGCTAAGCTGCAACTGTACAACATTCAGTGGTTTTTAAAGTGTGATCTACTGGCCACTTGTTGTCCACAAGCACTAGTCAAATGGACCACAAGATGGTCAGCTATAACAGTCCATTATATATTGCACCTACTTTTCTATTTAGTTATAACAATCAGGTTGCTGCTCAATAACCATGCTACTAAATGATCATAGCAAAGTATATCATCTGACTTTACTGCTGAAATGAACTGTAGTGTTTTATGAACTTTACCATGTGTTGCGGCAAAGATTCACAATAAGCCAATACAATAAATGAACAAGAACACGTAAGAACTGGACTGATGAGCAACAGGAAAACCATATTCTTGTCTTTTCCATTTTTATACACAGGTTGCTGCATTCAGTCTCTTTACTATAGTTCTTTTTGTAAGAACACTACAATGTTACTCAGTATATTAGTTTACAGCTATGCACGAAAACCAATGACATTACAAAAACCTGTAATTTAAATTACTCATCTTGTAATTTTGTTATCCTAATTATACTTCTCTGTTGTTTAAGGTTAAATGCTGTACTGAGGCATTATACTCACTTTCATATGAAAATGTATATACACTGCACATACAATATATAGTGAACTTAAAAATTACTGGAATTCATACCCCCAACAAAAAAATTACAAGGTTTGACTTAAATGTCAATCCACTGTCTAACCCAATTATCAAATTTAGGACCATAGGCATGCAGTGTTAAAATAAACATTGAAGGTGAAAAATATTTTTCTTGGAAAGTAGTAATATTTTTAAACAGCGATGCCGATCACAGAATTCATGTTACTTGATTGGCCAATTCTGATCTCTCTCTCCCCTCCCCCCCTTAAAAAACATTTTACATTAATCTCTTGCAAAACCAGAGAAACAGAATTTTATGTCCTCTATTAAAGTGTATTTTTATAACTATAGACCACAGGTGTAAACTATTCATTTTTAATTATTAATTTCTATAGACATATTAAGTGACCATGAAATACTAAAATAGATGTCCTTAAAATACATACTTAACTAATAAATATAACACATATGGCATAAAAGAAAATGCTTCTCATAATTACAAGCTGTCATATTGTTTTGTTTTTTCTTTAATGTACCCATCTGAAACGCGTAATTAAAAACAGTAGTTTTCATAATTTCTCTAACAAAAAACAAAAAAAAATTATATATACAGTATAAGATGCACCCTGGCTCAACTACCATTATACCTTGTGTGAAGGAGCACTACAACTAAATTACCATAAAACTGAAAGCTATAATATTGTTTCTTGCAAATCAGCCTTTTTTCCAAATCACTGGTCGAGTCTTTTTTTAGTGAAAGTCAGCAGATTTCAATCAGTGGATAATCGATCAGAGCATCCCTAATGTGGAGACAAAAGAATTTTAATTGTTGAATCCCTACATTGAAAAGTGAAGTTGCACTGCTGACTTACATGTAACTTAGTTCTAAGGACTGGCCTTTGTATTACATTTCATCACAGTTCAACAAAGCAAGTATGAGTGTGAGAAACTTAACCCTTAAACGGCCGGAACTGGCTATAGTCGGTTCCCAATGCAATTTGCCAGCATGCCGAAGCCAAGTATATTCGGCAATGTACATACGTTGAACACCGTAACCAGCTATAATCTGTTCCCAGTGCAATTTCACAGCATGCCGGAGGCGAGTATATTTGGCGACGTACATTCACTGAACACCACAACCGGCTATAGTCAATTCCCAGTGCAATTTGCCAGTATTCCTGAGCAAAGTATCTTCGGCGATATACATTCATTGAATGCCGCAACCAGCTATAGTTGGTTCCCACTGCAATTTGCCAGCATGCCGGAGCTGATCAGTCAGTGTCATACATTCATTGAACTGCCAGCTCATGACCACTGCTGCCCCCTAGTGAATCAGTATCACTGTCCCTGGGATTCAGCCGCTGCACTAGACCAGCATGCAAGCATAAGCATTGGCCTCTGTGTGTTGCAGTAATTGTTATGCTCTTTGCATGAAAAAAATGTGTTCCATTAAAATTTCACTGTTGCTTGGTGAATTGTGATGTTTCTTTAAAAAGTGCAGCAAAAAAGCATTTGGCGTCCAGGGGTGCATTAACCCCA
Organism: Erpetoichthys calabaricus; assembly: GCF_900747795.2. Lineage (NCBI taxonomy): Eukaryota > Metazoa > Chordata > Cladistia > Polypteriformes > Polypteridae > Erpetoichthys > Erpetoichthys calabaricus. Next base: position 106,450,330 of record NC_041406.2, read on the forward strand.
AAAGTATGTAGCAGTTTAAGGGTTAAGAGAACCTTTAGTTATCCATAACAGAGAAAAGAGTGGACTATTAAAATTTAGAAAAATGGTAGTCGAGTGTCACAGATTAAGCTGTCACTATAAACATGAAAAAACTTTAAATGTGCTGTTTATCACTATTAGGGTAATAAGATCAAGGTGCACCACCAATAGATCACAATCAACAGAAGTTTTTGCTGGTCAATCACAATAATGTCTGGTTAAAAATTAAATGAGTTATCTGACTACAGTGTTTAAAAATCCCATAAATAATTCCTAAAATTGAATTAACCACATGATTGCCTGGCTGAACAGTGTCAAACTACATTAGTATGAATGATCCCATTGTTCAGTGTTTTTCCATGATTTAGTCATGATATAGAATTTATGGTGTAAATGTTTATCCATGCTTATGCTATCACTATAAATATAAGTTCTAATTTGCTTAATATTGCCCCAAAGTGAAAACGTAGGAATGATAGCAATTTTGCTAATCCTGATAAAAGGTGTGAAGTTTTTCCTTTAAGTGAGTAAATCAAAATTCTCAATTTGGTATTGAAATATAAAAAGTCATATGCTGACGTTACCAGAATGTAGAACAAGTGCGATTCATCAATTTGTGACAAGAAAAAAAAAAAAGATTAAATTCATGCTAGTGTCGCTTATGCTCCTAAAACTGGCCAGGTTATGTCCCTAGTGCATAATAAATACATGGTGAAGACAGAAAAAGCATTACATTTTGACTGGAACACATGAATAGACAGTATGTTTTGGTTTGCCATAACAGATTGCATAATAAAGCATAGATCTGTTAGGACTTTCCATGAGGAATAGCTAACAGTACTGTAAATGAGGAAAATTTACAAAATATTGTGCCAGTCATTTTATCCAAGATAGTTTTCTAGACTGCAGCTTGGGTAATGTCCTTTTGTTTTCTTTTAGTTCCAGCCCAGCCTTATTGAATTGCCAACTAGCAAGAGAGAAAGTAGCCTCCCACAGAGGTGGGGAATTCAGAACGAGAGATATGCATTGATTCATGGAGCTGTAAAAAGGGTTAATAACAAATGTCAAAGAAATTGTTAAAGCTGAAGAGCAAAACTGAACAAAGCCAAAAGGTGAATAGCCAGAATTCGCTTATAAAGATATACTGCTACAAAACCTGAACACAAAACTGACAATACAACGTAAAAAAGAATTGCCATGAGTCAAAAATCAGACAAGCTACATCCAAAACTCTTAATGACAAGGGCAGGACTGCTATGAGTCAAAAACCAAATGACCTTTACTCTTATGAGCACACACACTGAAGTTGTTATGATGACTAAATCTTTAAACCTGAAAAGCCATTTCCAAAACCAAAGTGTAATTAATTAGTGTGATTAATCCCAAAATGAGAACTGTCAAAAGTCAACAATCAGAAAGCATGACACTTCTAAAATTAGACTCAAAAACTTACCATAATCTGAAGGCAAACTGTCACAAAACCTACACTTGAAGGCATATAATAGCCTGATGACAAACTTCCACAAAAATCTAAAATTTGAAGCCATTCAATAATCAGAAGGCAAGATGTCACTAAAATTTACACTTCACAGAAGTCAAAATGAGAATTGATGTGCATCGAAAATGAAGGTGATATTTGAACCTTGGGGCACCTGCTTTATAGGGCGGAGTGGTGGCTCTGAGGATAAGGATCTGCGCTGGTATCCCGAAGGTTGCCGATTCGAATCTCCGTCGTTGCCAAAAAAGATCCTACCTCTGCTGGGCCCTTGAGCAAGGGTTCAGAGCATCGTACAGGGGTGCTGTACAATGGCTGACCCTGCACTCTGACCCCAAGGGGTGTGTGAAAACTAACAAATTCCTAATACAAGAACTTGTATAAGGTGAAATAAAGAAATAAGGAATAAAGAAATATATAAAGATGCTTAGTTGTTTTGACTGTTGGATTGTGAATCTCAGATGCTGCACCAAAAGCTGCAGCTCATAAAGCAACGCTTCTATGACTTAGCACATCCTGGCAACAGAGTCACAAAATGTACAAAATGTAAATATGACCTACTTAAACAATCAAATTTCCACTGGTTCACAACTACAGTATATTATAAATACAAAGAACCCATATATTATGTTCCCCAAGGTTAAAGATACAAAACAGTAGGAAAAACTAGCCCAAATCATAACACAAAACATGCATGCTGAACTTTCCCCCTTAAAAGGTATATTTAATATAATAAACTAAATCATAAGTGAAGTCACAGGACATATTTCTCCAAAAATTCTATTTTTAAAAGTTTCAGATTTACACAATTTGTACAGTGAGCTGTATTTGAGACGTCTCAACATAAATTTAATATTCTTCAAAAATATTATTGGTGAATAAGTGTACAAAATTTAAACAAATTGCTAATCTGCGAGCTAAGCTTGTACTTTGCTTTATGCAAACTGACAGAAATGACAAGAGTAGGAACTTTTTGCAAACACACCTAAAGTCGTCATCAACATAATCCTTAGCAACATTGGGGAATGTTAATTTAAAAATAACTATTTAATTTTTTTGTAACTAATAAATAATGCAACTAATATGCTATACTGTTACTTATTATAAAATGCAATGATTTCACAGTTTTTCTTCTTTGTAGGAAAAAACTGCACATTTCACTAGCCATCATAGGTTGTTAAATCATAAACCCATGAAACTGACCAGACATATGGCCAAATTTGATCATTTAATGTATTTTATATGTATGGTGGTGCCCCCGGGTCTAGACCCGAGAGGAACACACTATAGAAACCATCCCCTTGAGCAACACTGACACAGTACTTAAGCCTGGTTTATATTTGATGCATCCATGCTGGTCGCAAGGGTCACATGGCAAAAATTACATCAGACGTGATGATGGATCTGCTTGTACGGTTTATGCATGTTGTGTTTTCATTACACATGGAAATGTTTCTAAGTACACAGTGATGCTGATAAAGCGCCATACGCCCATAGTGGTGAATTTCAAAGTCAGGATAGTTAAGTTGGTGGCAGAATGATCAATGATGGGTTGAAAATGACGAAACAGATCATAAAAGCGCAAGATAAACTTACAAAAAATATCTAAAGTGCAACTGTTCATCACAAAGGTCACATCACACGCAAGAATATTATATTCACCCTCACTTCATTGCTTTTAGTTAATGGGATTCCAACTTCTTCATTGCTTCCTCTTAAAGCTAGTAAAAACTGACAACTACTGTATTTTTCCACCATCACAGTCTCAGTTCCTCTGCTGTGAAATTGTTAGAAAAGCTAGTATTGCACTGGACATACTTTGACAACAAGCTTTTAAAACAACTCAATTTTTAATGTGGATACTTATTCACCTGCATTATTCTATGTCTTCTCTTTGGCTAAAGACACTAAAATTAAACAATTCACCAAAGCAGCCATACTCCTCTTTATCTACATGGGGGTTGGGCAGAAGAGTTAACCATTACTATCCCTGTCCTTAAATTGGCCTGTATAGAATAGTAATGAAATAAGCCTCACTATAGGTTACAGTTTCAAAACTTCCACATTTGCCAGACATTTCATCTGTCATAATACCACTTTGATGAATGAGGCAGACCACTGTAATGACATGATATGGAATATGTTAGCAGTAGTGGAGAATCACAGAGGTGCCGTGAGTGGGGTGGCGCAAAAAAATAAATAAATAAAAAACCAAACATACCTTATTGTGAAAAACAAACCAACCTAGATTTGCAAGTTTCTGTTGCCAAATGAATAACCATTAGTGTTGCAATTAAAATGTGTCAAATGAAGTTACAACACATATGGCACATATTTGAATGGGAATGGAGTGAACAGTATGCTGCCTTTAATTACTGTATTACTGCAATCTGGTTCTATGGATAATGTTGAATAAGTCCTAGATTAGTGATCCACCAAAATGAAAATTCTCGGCAAAGTCAAATTAAAGGGAACACTAGGCCAAATGGCAAATGCTGAATACCATTTCTTCAATTTTTTTTTATACATTTGTTTTTGCACTATTGCATAAAACCTAAATTAGATCTATTTTACTCTTGATTTATGCTTTATAATAAAACTGAATTATAAAACTGAAAACTGATGAAAAAACACTTACTAAAATCAGTCTTTTCAAAGAGTAAATATTTTTAAAAAATTGTATTGAAAATCGATGATAAAAGAATAAATTAAAAAAAAACCTAACAAAATGTGAGCCAAGTTAGCATGTCTGGATGCTTTTTCCATTACTTTGTTGGCAAGTCAAATAGATCCAGAAAATGCTTTAAGCTTAACCTGGTTAAATATTGTTACCCTGATTACATTTTTCCCCGGTATAATCCTTTCTCCCTTATTTTGTCCTTTTATTTTTGCTTTAATAAAATCAGTATACTTTTTCCAAGGCATAACCACTACGCATGCCTAAATGTAAACAAACCACTACTATCCTCTAAATATATTGCTTACACACCACTATATCATGGTGATGCATCACTCATTTCCTACAGAACCAGAGTCACTGCTTCAAAATCTCATCCTTAACCAGAGAAGGAAAAAAATAGAAACAGTGTCATGCATTCGAACAAAAAACGTGCCATGTTTACTCATTTGTCTGAATATAGAATTTGCTATTTTTGTTGGCCAAAATGTAATGCATCTTATCTGCATGTGTCATATATATTAAATATTAAATTCGCCCGGCATGCATTTTTCCCAGTTGTAAATACATGCACCATCATATGTTGGAGATAAATGTACTGACATATGTCATCCCGATGTAATAAAGACACTAAGAAAAGAGCCTTAAACAGAAACATCAAAAGAAAGATTTTTTTTGTATTAACAATTTTTCTCTTCATTTTCTCATTAAGTCTATGCTTTGAATTTCACTAAAAAAACTTTTTAAATAAAGAAACTTGGACTGTGGATTTTTTTTGTGATGCCTGATATTTTGGAAACACTGGAAAAAGCAGCTACACTGTCCTATAAGCCATAATTAACATTTGATTACTTAAAACTTGAAAACTACAGAAGCGTATTCCTGCCACAAAAAATTAATTGCCTTATTTTGCAAAAGTATCATTGTACATGCCCATGTTCCATGCAGTAACAGACCCTAAAAGGTGCAGATTAAATTTACCCCTCAGCACATACAGAATTAAATATATGCCATATGCTGTTTGATCAATTCTTATCAACCACACCTGGCAATATCTTGCATGTGATAATGCAATACTTTTGCAAAACAATACTTTTTTTTTTGAATGGTAGGAATACGTTTTCATAGAAAACACCACCTGAAAGACTATTTTTTACAGGAATTCTGAAATATCAAGCTGATCTTAAATTAAAACGTTTAATTATAAAAGAAATCTTTTGTCAGTACTTGCTGTTTAATGTGGTAGAGACATACTGTAACAATGACTGGACTTAACTTTTGTCAGCAATGATGTAGTGAGAAGTCAAGCAAAATGACACCTTTTATTGGCTAACTAAAATGATGTAATCATTGCAATCATAAGAAAGCTAAAATCAATTCTATCTAGTTTGTGGACAACGGCTTATCCTAAATTACCACTGTGGACACACTGATATTTTTCCATTGCTTTTCAGTTCCTCACTGTCCTCCAAAGTGTCTTCAAAGGAAAGACAAAGTAATTGAATGGTATTTGTTCTCAAACCATTTTAGCAACTCATTGTTTAATTACTTATGTCTTAAAATGAAGATTTGAACACAAAATCCAAGGATGCATTTCCAGGAATGGTTACAGGTTGTATAAAAGATTGATAAGACCAAAACCCAGTCCCAATAAATTGGACTTAAAAAACGGAAGATTCTGTTCAAAGGTTTTTGGGTTGTTTAACTTGTTTAAGTGATCTGTACAGTCAAGCTTCAGCATTTGTGCAATTTTGGATTATGCATTATACAAGTTTCAGAGAGAATGAGGTCCTGTACTGTAAATGCAAAGTTCTTAGTTGCTAGGATCTCACTGCTGAAACAAATTGTATACATTCAAATGTATTCTTTAAAAGTATATATTTCCATAACTGTACTCAACTTGTCTGCTACATTGTGTATTTTGTAATCTAGTGAAGGAAATACTATAACAAATGATTTAAGTTTACTCATATTAAACTATTCGATTTCAACAATAACTACTTTCTAAGTTATACTACAGTACATGTTCCAAGAACAATATATCCATCTACCTCTGTCCATGAGGGTTTTCTCTGGGTGCTATGGTTTTCTCCCACACTCCAAAGATATGCGGGTTAGGTAGATTGGTGATGCAAAATTAGCCCTGATGTTTGTGTGTTCTCATCCTGCAATGGGTTTGTGCCATGTCCAAAAATTGTTCCAACCTTATGCCCGATGCTTTCTAACAACCTTGCTCTGGGTAAGCAGGTTTAGGAAGCAGATGGATAAATATATTACATTAATTTTCTAAACCTGGATTTTCTTGGTCAGGATGGGTGGAGGTGATGTCTTTTCCTTCAGATATGGGTACATGTCAGATAACATTCTTATACATTAGCTGCACAGAGCCATTACTTTTCAATTAAAAATCAATTATCCTAAAATAAAACAAAATGTCAAAATATTTTCAAACTTACATCATGGGGCACTTATGAAGTGTTTAACCATGTATTTGATAAGATCTTGTAAAAAGAGAAAAACTATGATCAGCTATATAATTTAGCATTTCACCGCCCTTTGTTTGGGGGGGGGGGGGGGGGGGCGGGTTGGGGAACAACTGTCTTTTTACATTCCTGCCTGTCTTAGACAAAGTCAAATCTTTTGTACATTCACCCTACCAGATTTAAGTCAAGTTTGATCAGGGCATATTGAAGACTACTGTAGTTTTCTGTTATGTTTGCCTGCATTTGTGTTCTGCGTATTCTGGTTTTCCTCCTACATCTTAATAAGTCTGTCACTTAAATGAAAAATTAATTGGGATGTTTCATAACACAAATTTGAAACATTTGTTTTTGCATTTTTTTGCACACTGGGTCCCCCATTGCTACTGAAGCTTTATGTACACATCCCTCTAGAAAAACACAGCATTGCTAAAATTTTAAGTGGTAACAGTCTGCATGTAAGTCAGCAATACAGGTCTCTGCCAAATGTGACAAATGACTCTTAAGAATACACATTCACCAAGCATCATCAATATATAAAGCATAAATCTGGTGGAGAACTTTGTTTCTTGGTTCAAAGAGAATTGTCTGCAACTTAGCATCATCAAAACCAAGGAACTGGTTACTGACTTAACGCTGCACCAAAGAGCCCCTATGTCCAGTCATGCAAGGAGTGGATGTAGAGGTGGTGTACTCCCTACAAGTACTTGAGGGTCCACATTAATGACAGGTTGGACTGGTCTCAGATCACAGAAGAACTATATAAGAAATGGCAGAACAGGTTATTTTTCCTCAGGAGAGTGTGTTCCTTTAATATGGGATGTGACATCCTTCACATCTTCTATAACTCTGTGATGGCCAGGGCAATCTTCTATGCTGTGGTATGCTGGGCTGTTAACATTACTTCAAGAGAGGCTTAACAAGCTAAATAAAAGGACAAGCCCTGTTATAGGACCTACTCTGAACACCATGGAGGTAGTAGCAAAGGAGAAAGTTAAAATAAAACTAAGTGCCATTATGAACAATTATGCACATCCTCTCTCTATGACACACTAATACAGAGTATTTTCAGCCAACTAATTATTTAGTAAAAGTGCATCAAGAAAACACCACTGGGACTTGTGTTATGCCAACAACAATATATCTGCATAATGCCTCTCTGTGACAGCCAAGTAAGAATTTTTCTTCCTTTTTAGTCATTCTGGAGAGGGTTCAGTATATTTTTTATTTACTTACTTATCTACCTATTTATGAATGTATTTTTATAATTTAAAAAGCTTTTGTAAAAAGCCAAATTTCCCCCTGATGACAAATAAAAATCTATCTATGTGTACAGTATACCTGGCACTGATATACCAATCTTCTTATGTTTGCTTTGATTGTTAGGTTAATCTAGCCTTGGAGGTAACTGTAACACCAAACTCCGTATGCCCTATTTTAGCATCCTTATTTATTAACTATCTATTTTATTACTAATTAATGAGATCTTATTTGTTTTTATTTAACTGAGTGACAAGTTAAAAATTTTTTTTTTTTTTAAATATTCTTAACTGTAATTTACTCTAAAGAATCGTGTAGACATATACAGTATAATCTTTTTGCTGTACATATATGGCTTGCATTTTTATATAGAATGTATGGACCATAAAAAGGAAAAGAATATCACTTAATGCAAACACTATGTGATAATAATTAATGAACTACAGTGGAACCTCGGTTTGCGAGCATAATTCATTCTGGAAACGTGCTCACAGTCCAAAGCACTCGTATATCAAAGTGAATTTCTCCATAAGAAATAATGGAAATTCAGATGATTCGTTCCACAACCCAAAACTATTCATATAAAAATGATTAATACAAAATATAAAGTAAAAATACATAAAACAAATCAACTTGCACTTTACCTTTGAAAAGAATCATGGCTGGTGTGAGTGAGTTTGTACACTCTTGTGGGATTCCACCTAACGGGACAACACGCGGAAGAGTGTCCCAAAGCAATCACAGTCTCCCAGCACTGTAGCAGTTCGCCATAAAAGCGAAACCGAAAAGATCGTGGACATGCTATAAGCACCTGCCGTTGATGGGTGATACAAGGAATAAGGAACATTATAAATGCGCAGGGCACAGTACTACTTGGCAACAACCCTGCCTGACTGCTGTGTCTGTGTACAGGAGAGTGGCAGATCCCACTACAATAAATAACCGCGCTGTTGCTGTTTCAAGATGAATAAAGCTGGTGTTGCTAAAGTACTGAGACTCAGCTTCGTGTTTTCGGGTGCAAGACGGGGACTCGCACGTCGCACACACACACACACACAGTCACAATACTGTAGTAAACAGTATACGCTCGTACGGATGTTGATTATATGAGTGAGGCACGCTGACTCAGACGGAGAATAGGAGACGATTGCCCACAAACCCGCAGCTAGAGAGAGAGAGAGAGAGAGAGAGAAGAACCATCAGCTCAGTTGTAATCACATGACGCTCAGCAGACAAACCGTATACATACTACTCGTATTGCAAGACCTCGCTCGTTTATCAAGTCAAAATTTATTAAAAATTTTAGCTCGTCTTGCAAAATACTCGTAAACCAAGTTACTCGCAAACCGAGGTTCCACTGTATAATGGGAGAACTTTTTCAAGTGTAAATATCCAGAGACAAACTACAAAAGATAATAGAGCTGAAGGTCAAGCGCAAGATCTTTCAAACTACCAAGCCTTGTCGAAATGTTCTAGATAAAGACAGAAGCATGGGTAAGTAAGCAAGTAAATTAGTAAGTAAAAATTTATTTATAAAGCGCTTTTCTCAGACAGGCAACACAAAGTTCTGTACAATAAAATTAAACTACAAAGAAGTTATAATAAAAATAAAGTAAAAATATACTAACAAAAAGTACTCAAAAGGTTGTCTAAAAATGTAAGTCTTAAGCTGGGCTTTAAACTGTTCTACCAATTGCACCAATCTCAGTGCAGGAGCAACAGATTGAAATACTTGATTCCCACGTGCCTATTAGGTTGGCTGGATCTCAGAGCTCGACTAGTGGTGTAATGGTGCAGGAGATCCCCAAGTATTGAGGAGCCTGACCATGCAGGGTTATACAAGTGAGTATGAGAATTTTATATTGTATCCTGAATTCGACTGGAAGCCAGTGCAAAGAGAATAAGACAGGAGTAATACGAGTCCACTTATGGGAGCATGTTAAAGCCTGTCAACTGCATTTTGAATGGTCTGAAGGGGAGTTAAACCAGATTTACTTAGACAGGTATAAAGAAAGTTACAAAAGTCACTGTGTGATGACATAAAAGCATGAACAAGCATTTCCATCTCAGCCTTAGACACAACAGTCCTTAATTTGCATAAGATTCTCTAATGAAAAAAAGCACAAGCGACTAAGGGACCTCACAGGGGCATCAAAATTCAGGGATTGATGGAAAACAATACCTAACTTGCATAAAGAGATGTGAAAAGCTAGAAAGTGATGAAAGCTTTTAGCTAGCTGCAGTGTATAGGTCAGGAGTGGCAAAAATTAGAAGCTGTTTTCTGAGAGTTTAGCTTTAAGTTTTTGGATAATAGCCATTTATTAATCTCTGTCAGACAATCAATAAGAAAAGCAAACTTGTACAGTTGATGGCTAGTAAAAGAACAATATAGCTAGATGTCATCCACATAGATGTAATAAGAAGTGTTCAAGAGAACCTCATTGTTTTTTAGGTTAATTCTTGTAAACAACATTTAAATAACATGAAAAACTGCTGCCTCATGCAGCAGCCGTCTGTATATCATAATGTTTTAACATCTGACATCTGAATAGATTTTATATAAGAGTGAATTTAATATTCAATTGCTGTCTAATTGAAATTTATCAAGCCATTCAGGCTTTGGGCCTTTGCTATAAACCTAGTTACCTGGGCAGAGTTGAAGAGTCAAAAACCCGGCAACAGTTAAAAAGAAAAAAAAACAAAAAACTCAGCCAGGTTTCTGTTGTACTAGAAACATTTCTCCTGATATGCTGCTTTTTGTGCTTTGTTGGCTGTGTGTATAAAGAATTAAATAAGAATTAAAAGCTAAGTTAAATACCACATTGCTGAAGTGTTTTGTCCTTCCATTGCCGATTTTAAAGCTTGCCTATGTGTAGAAAGATGAAGCAATTAAGCAAGATTACACAATGTCCCCTATAAAAAAAATATAATGAACCACTAAGCAAACATTACAATACTGGTATCATATAGTTTCTGCTTTGCACCCAGTTACCAGGTTAGTCTCTGGTGACCTTCCTCAGATTACTGTATATACTCACGTATAAGTCGGGTCTTGAAACCCGGAAAATCGATCATAAAATCAGACCCTGACTTATACGCTCGTTTAAAAATGTGACACTTCATTTTTTTTATTTTATTTTTTTTTTTTTACATCTTCTTGCTGCCTCCAATCTTACATCAGTTTCTCAGACATGTCAAATTTTGTTGCAGCAGCGCAGTTACCAATTTCTTTCGCCACTTCAACGATGTTTGATTTAAAACCAGCTTCATGTTTTCTTCTGATCGAACACTCCATCATAGATAAGGGATGCTCTTACGATAAAGGTGTATGAGGGTGTGAGATACAAAAAACACAAATCAGTGCAAACGTTGCTTCGGAAAGAGAAAGAGAGGTTACAGTGCACTGCCGCACCCACATAGAAAAAACAAGGCAGTGTGCGCAGTGGTTACACTCTCAGGTGGGAGTTAACACATCATAATCTCTTGGACCAATAGCACAAGTTTTCCACATTCAACTTATACGACCAAGATTATAAAATACCAGAAATTATACAGTAAAATCAAGTCCCGACTTATCCGCGAGTATATACAGTAAATGTGTACAATAATGAATGGATGGATGGATTTATAGTGAGCATGTTCTAGGCTCTGGCAGCAACAAGAAAGTTATGCCTAACCATGGACTGTCTATAGCTGTAGTTTGCTATTCAACAAATGGCTTTGTGAGATTATAATATTGCATGTGAATATCTGCTAACTCTAGATATTTCTTGTTATCTGTGTTTAATTCTCCTTGTTTAAAACTACATTAGAAACTTAAGCAAGAATGTGTTCATTGGCATATGTGAAGACTTGTAAATTTGTCAAGACAATGAGGACAAATGTATAGCCTTTCCCTGGTTCGCCAACTTTTCACTTTCCTAAAATGAAAAAGCAACCACAACAACTCACTATTTGCTACTACAGGCTCCCAACTGCATTTTTTCGGGTCATGTAATGCTACAAATGAACCTCATGAATATACTTTTTTTTTTTCCTTTTATATATTAATAACCAGACAAAAAAACATACATACACACAATAGACAGGTTTTCAGTCAGTAAACTACCAATTATATTCTGTGACTTTGCTAACAGGAAGCAAGAATTAAAAAGCAGTATCTGGAATCACTTTTCACACTCTGAAATGAAATGTGCCTTTTGAGACTGATGTTTATTCACAGGTGTCCAACTTTTTTTTTTTTACTTTATAACTGAAAAATAAGTAGACTCGATTTTCAAGTGTTGACCTAATTAAATGCATTACCTAAACACTGTTTATTTTGTATTGTAGCAAAAGATGCATTTTTAGTAACAATGTATTGAATTATACATATGCTAAGTATTTAATCAAGCTATTTATTGTATATCTTTTCTACATTTTAGTATTTTTACTAAAGTATAAAGAAATTAAAAAGTTAAACATATACATGAAAAAAGTTGACTGTCATTTCTATCAATTCCATCATAAAGGGCATTTTCTAGTAAATACCTTAGGGATCATTTATGGCGCTATATAATCGGTTTTACTTTTTATGGATTAATTTTTGAAAATTTTGGACTTGATGAATTAACAAACTTGTTTAAATTTAACATGTTACTTTCAAATTTTGTCCAAAACAACAATTTTTGGATTTACATTTCACTTAAAAATTGCCATACAACAACAAATAAATTTTTTAACATTATTTAAAAATCTATCATTAATCTTACAGCGGTCAAGCGCACATTGATAAACTGGTGTATTACACTATTTAGATCTAAAATTTTAGGAAACAGAAAATGTATACTTAATTGTCTGATTGTCAAAGCATGCATATTTTACAGAATGAATTCATGTTTTCCACCTGTAATCTTGTATCACAATGGAGATGTCAGTCTAAGTCATGTAAATAATTAAAAATGATAAGCATGCAAGTCAGAAAGAACAAGTAAGTTAAAGAATCTAATTTTAAAATGTTTATTATTACCTAGCACTGACACACTGACGGGATATTCTACTTAACAAATCCATGATCATTTAAATTTTTCATAGTTGCCTATATACAGAAAATAAGCATGGTCTAATACATTTCCAATGAAATGTAAAAAATGTGCTGTCTCTGATCAGCTGCCTCATCTGCAGCAGAGATGGGGTGACAATAATAGCAAGCCACAGGGTAAACAGATCTGGCAAAGTGATGACAGATTTTCAGGTAGCATATCACCCTGTTGACAGTAATTTAACATAAAAGGACCACATTTGAACATTCATTTGTAATGTTAGGTTCAGCGCATTTGGCAACTAAATCATTGAAGACTACTCAGAATGAATAGTATGTAACAAGCATTATCTTATATTTTCATGAATTTTTACAGTGTACTAAAGATTTTACTCATCCTTATAAGTGTAATTCAATCCATTCTACTGAATGCTGCCAGGATTTACAAAGCATAACATCGGACAGTCTTATAGAAATTTTGAAACGCTTTTGTGCCATATTGTGCATCTGCTATGCAGCTATAGAATTTTTTTTTAACCACACATTCTTAGACATCTTCTCCATACACCCATTATTTGAACTGGTTATATTAAATTCACATCACTGGGAGCCAAAGGCTCCTAACTGCACTGTACAAACTTGGTGTGTCCACTGATAACACTGGTATACATTCGGCAAATACTTAAAGACAAAATTGACTTAAGTACTATAAGAAAAAAGCAAAAATACATTATTTATATACATAAATTTCATGTTTAATGACTGATTGCATTACAAAATCTATTGAATCCTAATTCCTTATCTGTGAACATCATTTACAATCACAACAATTCTTGCAGGAGCTTCCCTTAAACTTTTCTTTATTGTAGAGAAATTAAATTTAAAGCATTGAAAAACATATTCAAAAAGTGCATTAAGTTTTTTTTCCCCCCTCAAATTCTGTACCGAGTCCAAATTACAAGAGTTGTTCATTTTTGAAATGGTTCAGTGTTCTTCTGTAGACTTGTATTACTTTTTCTATAAATTTTAATGGCAAATGGAACAGAATTATCCATAATTTGGGATTATTATGTTTTCAACAGCAGTGATGTTGATCAATAAAAAAAAAAAAAAAAAAAAAAAAAAACACATTCGACAAACTGATGCAGCACTGCAAGAATCCCTTTATGCAACCATCTAAAATTCAATCACATACAGGTAGCTCACTGTGGAGAGTGCGTGAAAGATAAGCTAGCAGCACCAAATTCCACGATCATTAGGACAGCGACACAGATAACCATTAATTACCTGTTTGCTGTATAACACAGGTCCATATCCAGCATGCTATCGAAAACAAATTCAGATAAAAGAAGCCATTGGATTTTATTTATCAAAAGTCAAGGCTCCGATTAAAACTGTGCAGTGAATGTTTTTTTTAAAAAATGATAAGCTCCCGGGGCAAAAGATACCATCATCTCCCTCAAATATTTTTCTGATGTTGCGTTGCCTTTATTTTGTTCCAAATTGAAATGGATCTCAAACAAGTGTTTCTTTATTCAACACAACTAAATGGTGGTTAAGTAGAACTGGGGAAACATGCATGATCATAATGTTTAATTATACTGATAAGTAATTTATACTTAAAAGCAGATGTTTAAAATACTGGTTTCTTTAAATGCATGTGTCTTTCATCAAGAACAGGACAAAAGAGCTCAAGGACGGAGTCTGGAAATGACACCAAAGCTTTGACAGCAGCATGTGACAGTGTTACCATCTAAACACTTTTTGAAATTGCTATATATTAATACATGTAATATATTTCCATAGCTATATAATAGAACTATCAGGCTGTGTTCATATTCACTTCTTAATTATGAATTACTGATATACAAGAAACGCTATAACTGACTTTCCCAACTATCTCAATTACTCAGAGACAATCATGTGCAGAAAATGGCATTTAAAGCAAGTATAAATGGACTATGATTGGGTGATACAGAGTGTGTGCATGCTAATACAATACAGGAAGAATAAAGAATGAATATGTAAGTGGCAGTGAATGTAGCAAGGCAGAGATGATAATAACCAGCATGATTATATTGCAACAGGTTAAAACAGGCACATCAGTGTGTACAACTTCACAGGCAGAGTATTGCAGCAGATGGTCCAACAACAACGTTCTGCATATGCAAGCAAGAAATAAAAGGATGTTGCAGTGAGCCAAGGAACATAACACTAATAATCCAGTACACCAGAAAACATGTCCACAAAATTAACACCACTTAAATCTTTCAGAGTGCAGTTGAGCTTTTCTATTTCTAACTTCCTTACTGCTATAAGACATATTACGTACACCCTAAGATGCCAAAAAAATGTCTACAGATAAACTTATGAACAAAAACAAACGCAAACACTTTCACTTTCTCTGTCTTATGGATCAGACATTGATAAAGACCATCTTTCAAAATATAACACAAACATGCTCCCAGCAATAAAAAAAAAAAGTTTATTTATGACCTATATAATAAAAATGCTAAAAGGTCTAATTTCAACCTTGAGTTTGCCTGCTTACACTCAGAGTTCAGGATATGATGATATTTGAAAATGGTAAGGTACAGAAAAGTACCAGAATTTCAAATGTATTCAAATTATTAGGTTAATTAAATAATTAAACAATTACAGCAGCACAGGTGAGCAAAGAGCTAAGGAGACTTCGTGCCAGCAAAGCAGCGGGTCCAGATGGAGTATCGCCACGACTGCTGAAGGTCTGTGCGCTGGAGCTGGGGAGTCCTCTACAGCGCATCTTCAACCTGAGCCTGGAACAGGGGAGAGTCACGAGGCTTTGGAAAACATCTTGTATCACCCCAGTCCCAAAGGTATCACGTCCTAGTGAGCTGAATGACTTCCGCCCTGTCGCTCTGACGTCACACGTGATGAAGACCATGGAGCAGCTGCTGCTTCACCACCTGAGGCCACAGGTACGCCACGCTCTCGACCCTCTGCAGTTCGCATACCAGGAGAAGGTGGGAGCGGAGGATGCCATCATCTATATGCTACACCGATCACTCTCCCACTTGGACAGAGGAAGTGGTGCTGTAAGAATTATGTTTCTAGACTTCTCTAGCGCCTTCAACACCATCCAACCTCTGCTCCTTAGGGACAAGCTGACAGAGATGGGAGAAGATTCATACCTAGTGGCATGGATCGTGGACTATCTTACAGACAGACCTCAGTATGTGCATCTCGGAAACTGCAGGTCTGACATTGTGGTGAGCAACACAGGAGCGCCGCAGGGGACTGTACTTTCTCCGGTCCTGTTCAGCCTATATACATCGGACTTCCAATATAACTCTGAGTCCTGCCACGTGCAAAAGTTCACTGACGACACTGCTATCGTGGGCTGCATCAGGAGTGGGCAGGAGGAGGAGTATAGGAACCTCATCAAGGACTTTGTTAAATGGTGCGACTCAAACCACCTACACCTGAACACCAGCCCCTCCTGGACCCTGTGATCATCAGAGGTGACTGTGTGCAGAGGGTACAGACCTATAAATACCTGGGAGTGCAGCTGAATGATAAATTGGACTGGACTGCCAATACTGATGCGCTGTGCAAGAAAGGACAGAGCCGACTATACTTCCTTAGAAGGCTGGCGTCCTTCAACATCTGCAATAACATGCTGTAGATGTTCTATCAGACAGTTGTGGCGAGCGCCCTCTTCTACGTAGTGGTGTGCTGGAGAGGCAGTATTAAGAGGAAAGACGCCTCACGCCTGGACAAACTGGTGAGGAAGGCAAGCTCTATTGTTGGCATGGAGCTGGACAGTTTAACATCTGTGGCAGAGCGAAGGGTGCTCAGCAGGCTCCTATCAATTATGGAGAATCCACTGCATCCACTTAATAGTATCATCTCCAGACAGAAGAGCAGCTTCAGCGACAGACTGCTGTCACTGTCCTGCTCCACTGACAGATTGAGGAGATCGTTCCTCCCCCAAACTATGCAACTCTTTAATTCCACCCGGGGGGGTAAACGTTAACATTTAACATTATACATAGTTATTGTCTGTTTTTCACCTGCATTATTATCATTCTTTAATTTAATATTTATTGTATCAGTATGCTGCTGCTGAAGAATGTGAATTTCCCATTGGGATTAATAAAGTATCTATCTATCTATCTATCTATCTGACGGTTGTGGAGAGTGCCCTCTTCTACGCAGTGGTGTGCTGGGGAGGCAGCATAAAGAAGAAAGACGCCTCACGCCTGGACAAACTGTTGAGGAAGGCAGGCTCTATTGTAGGCATAGAGCTGGACAGTTTGACATCCGTGGCAGAGCGACGGGCGCTCAGCAGGCTCCTATCAATTATGGAGAATCCACTGCATCCACTAAACAGTGTCATCTCCAGACAGAGAAGCAGCTTCAGCGACAGACTGCTGTCACTGTCCTGCTCCACTGACAGACTGAGGAGATCGTTCCTCACCCAAACTGTGCGACTCTTCAAATCCACCCGGGGGTGGGGGTAAACATTAGCATTATTCAATGTTATTGTCTGTTTTTACCTACATTTTTATTACTCTTTAATTTAATATTGTTTTTTTTTTTTGTATCAGTATGCTGCTGCTGGAGTATGTGAATTTCCCCTTGGGATTAATAAAGTATCTACTGTATCTATCTATCTATCTATCTATCTATTGGTGTCCATGAAAATTACAATACATAAATTACTCAACCACAAAGCAAGGTTGACACCAGCAATATTTAACTTGGGACACTGGATTTTCACAGGAGTTCTAATATGTGATTACACTACAAACAAAGACGACATTATTTTCATTTCACAACAAATATGCCTGAAAGTGCATAAGCTAAAAATTATGTTAAGCAGAACTTCATCAGGATCACAATACAACACCAAATGCAGGCTGTATCAATGAAATATGTGTTAGGGTGGCATTGGTGAGTACTCCAGCTGACATGGACAGAAATAAAAATACACCACTGAATATACAGTGCTGCGCAATGGAAGATAATAAAATACAGCAAAACTAAAATATACATGCCACAACTAAAGACTGTCTCTTCAGTAGCTCAAGTAAAAGTAGACAGTTAGAAATGTTGACTTGTTTTCCATCCATCCATCCATCCATTGTCTCCCGCTTATCCGAGGTCGGGTCGCGGGGGCAGCAGCTTGAGCAGAGATGCCCAGACTTCCCTCTCCCCGGCCACTTCTTCTAGCTCTTCTGGGAGAATCCCAAGGCGTTCCCAGGCCAGTCGAGAGACATAGTCCCTCCAGCGTGTCCTGGGTCTTCCCCGGGGTCTCCTCCCGGTTGGACGTGCCCAGAACACCTCACCAGGGAGGCGTCCAGGAGGCATCCTGATCAGATGCCCGAGCCACCTCATCTGACTCCTCTCGATGCGGAGGAGCAGCGGCTCTACTCTGAGCCCCTCCCGGATGACTGAGCTTCTCACCCTATCTTTAAGGGAAAGCCCAGACACCCTGCGGAGGAAACTCATTTCAGCCGCTTGTATTCGCGATCTCGTTCTTTCGGTCACTACCCATAGCTCATGACCATAGGTGAGGGTAGGAACATAGATCGACTGGTAAATTGAGAGCTTCGCCTTGCGGCTCAGCTCCTTTTTCACCACGACAGACCGATGCAATGCCCGCATTACTTCGGATGCCGCACCGATCCGCCTGTCGATCTCACGCTCCATTTTTCCCTCACTCGTGAACAAGACCCCGAGATACTTGAACTCCTCCACTTGGGGCAGGATCTCGCTACCAACCCTGAGAGGGCACTCCACCCTTTTCTGGCTGAGGACCATGGTCTCGGATTTGGAGGTGCTGATTCTCATCCCAGCCGCTTCACACTCGGCTGCGAACCGATCCAGAGAGAGCTGAAGATCACGGCCTGATGAAGCAAACAGGACAACATCATCTGCAAAAAGCAGTTACCCAATCCTGGTGCGCTGCTGACCTCGACTCGGGACGTTGTGGGTCGGTGGGGAGAATACTTCGAAGACCTCCTCAATCCCATTAACATGCCTTCCAATGAGGAAGCAGAGCCTGGGGACTCAGAGGTGGGCTCCCCCATCTCTGGGACTGAGGTCACCGAGGTGGTCAAAAAACTCCTTGGTGGCAGGGCCCCGGGGGTGGATGAGATACGCCCGAGTTCCTCAAGGCTCTGGATGTTGTAGGACTGTCTTGGCTGAGACGCCTCTGCAACATCGCATGACTTGTTTTCATATAAGCTAACTTATGGTACCATTACTTATCGATTTGAAAAAGTATCGCTGAAGCATGTGTAAAGTGGAATTAAATTTCTTTGCAAAATTAAATTTCTGTAAAGAAACTAATTTACTAGACAAGGAATAGAACACATGTATTGTTTTCTGTCAGTGCAACTAGTTCTTCATAACTGTACTTTTTTTTATTGTGACACTTTGCATTTATGCTAGCACTACAGTATGTTTGTGGCTTTTCTTCCTGCCACTGCACAAGCTGTGCATGTTGTTGTGATATACAGTAGCAACGTGTAGGTGGTGACTTCCAATTTCCAATAACAAGGCGAAATTCTCATTATTGTCACAATGATGTAGTGTGAAGTGCTAAACATATTGATGGATGACTCTCTCTACTCATGCTTCACATGGACAAACAAACAGTGGTGCTTGAAAGTCACTGAATCCTTCTGAATTTTCCATATTCCTGCATAAATGACTTAAAATGTCATCAGATTTTCACACAAGTCCTAAAAGTACATATAGAGAACCCAGTTAAATAAGTGAGACAAAAGTATTATACTTGGTCATTTATTTATTGAGGAAAATCACCCAGTATTACGTATTTGTGAGTGACAAAAGTATGTGAATTTAGCAGGCAATCTGAAGCTGAGATTACAATCATGTATTGTCAATCAATGTCAAGACAATCATGTGTGAGTGGACACCCTATTTATATTTAAGAACAGGGTTCAATCAAGGGCTTCATCTTCAAATACGTTTCTGCAGTATCAGTGTATCATGCCACGGACAAAGGATATTTCAGAGAACCTCAGAAAAAATTGTTGATGCTCATCGTGCTTTGAAAGGCTACTACAAAAACCATCCCTAAAAGAGAATGGACTGCACCAATCAACAGTACAAATGGAGACATTGTTACTCTCTCCCAGGTGTGGTCGACCAACAAAGATCACTCTAAGGGCAAGATGTATGATTGTCCGCGTGATCACAAAAGAACCAAAGGTAACCTCTCTCACATTGGTAAATTTTAATGTTCATTGAGTTCACCATCAGGAGATCAGTACACAACAGTAGTCTGCTTGGCAGGGTTGCATGGAGAAAGCATCTGCATTAAAAACAAAATATTGCTTCCCATTTACATTTTGCTGACGAGCCTGTGGATAAGCCGGAAAACTATTGGAGTAATGTTTTATGGACAGATTGACACCAAAATACAACTTTTTCGTTTAAATGAGAAGTGTTATGTTTGGAGAAAGAAAAACACTTGAGCATGAGAAACTAATCCCATCTGTGAAACATGGTGTTGGTAGTATCGTGCTTTGGGCCCGTTTTGTCTGGGCCCATACTACTTGCCTTGTGGACAGGAAAATGAATTCTGAGTTATACCAGTGAATTCTTAAAGAAAATGTCAGGGCATCTGTCCATGGACTACATCAAGAGAAACTGTGTCATGCAGCAAGACAACAACCCCAAGCACATAAGTTGTTCTAACAAAGAGTGGTTGTAGAAGAATAAAATAATGGCTATGGAATGGCCAAGTCAAAGTCCTGACCTTAACCCAATAGAAATTTTGTGGAAGAACCTGAAGCATGTAGTTCATCTGAGAAAACCTAGCAACAACCCCAAGTAGATGCAATTCTATATGGAGTAAAGGGCTACAATTCCTAATCTCCATCATAATTTAAGAAAAGGCTAAATTTAAATAAGATACAGTATTTATTTTTAACCAGTGGGGAAGTGGACAAGTCTTTAGAGTCCTGGTGTTTCCTGTCTTGCTATATGGTTGCGAGACATGGATGCTAACCGGGGACCTGAGACGAAGATTGGACTCCTTTGGTACTGTCTCTCTCTTCAAAATCCTTGGGTACCGTTGGTTTGACTTTGTGTCGAATGAGCAGTTGCTCATGGAGTCCCAAATGAGGCACATTACCTGCATTGTGAGGGAGTGTCAGTACCGGCACTACGGCCATGTGGTGTGTTTCCCAGAGGGTGATCCAGCTCATAAGATCCTCATTGTTGGGGACCAGAGTGGCTGGCTAAGGGGTCGCCCACGTAACACCTGGCTGCAGCAGATAAGAGGGTCATTTCCGGAGGGTGGGAATGGACCACGTGTCTGCCTGGGGGGGTTGTCAACCGAGATCCCGAGTTGTTTCATCGTGTAGTGGGTGCGGCAATGCACTGTACCAGTGCGTGCTCCCCAACCTGACTTGACTTGTACTGGTGCAGCCTCTGGTGGAATAAAGTGCAGGTGCAGTCTCAAACCAAAATTTCACTGACTAAACCCATCATGGTCAGCAACTTTGCATTCCTGTGCCAAGTCTCTAAAATGCTTCCTAAGTGCACTTCCCTTATAAGTGGAGGTGTGGTCATTACCATTATGTTAACCATGAACAAAATGTCAGAACAAAACAGACTACGGTCTTCTCCTGTGCAAATTGGGAATCTGTGTACAATTAGGCAGAGATTAGGCTCAAAGTATTGGAACTGAATATTAGACAAACACACAAAATCAGTTTTACACAATAGATTGTTACAGGTATTTAAAAAATGCAGTAGTTGTGTAATAAACGGACAGCATGACAAAGGAAAACAGAAGTGTTTTGACAAATTCATAATATATTTATTGGGATAAAAAAATATATAGAAATTTACAGAAATTTGGGCTCCGTGGGAGAGGTTTCACTGCCGTCCATTTAGTACACAAGTACCAAAAATGCTGATATTTTAAGATTCTGATGCATAAATGGTAGAGCTAATGAAGATGTATGAAATCCTGAAAACATGTCTAAAGTATTCTGAAGACTCTCTTTTTTCAACCTGTGGAATACTGCACTATAGTTGTGGTATTTAAGCTTTCACAAGGTAATCCTGTACATATACACATATACATACATTCACACATACTGACACATATATACACTTCTCTTGAAGGCTCTCTTTTGCACATTTTATATAACCAGCAGATCATACAAGATCGTGATCAACTTCAGCAATCGCCACTTGCATGCTCTACACTTTAAAATCCAACCAGTCTTCATAAACACATGCATATAAGCTTGTGCTTGCCCTATGGAGATTACGTTGCTCCACAAATTACAAGCAAACTGGTTGCCTGCTTTCCTAGCACAAAATACTGCCCACCCGTGCCACAACCTTGCATTCCCGCTGCTGCCCAAAGAAATGCTTTAAGTAAGAGCCCAAACACACAACATAAACATTTCCCCATGGGCCTATAAACTAATTTGTCCACACACTCATCCCTCCATGCTCCTTGTTCCCAAAGACACACAACAACATTCCCTAGCACAAGCCAATGTTACCTTCAAAAGGGGCAATAAAGCCAGTAAGAAAGAATACATTTTAAATGGGTCAATGACATACCTTGCCCAGAGAAAGTAAAAAGTGAAGCATTCCTTCACAACTTATTAAATTAAATTTTTTTTTTTTTTTTTATTGTTGATTTTGTTACTGTAAGTGGGGTCCAGACTCACATGGGGAGACAAAATGGGGGGGAGGGGAGCAAGCTCTCTCTAATTTATCCTTTTAATCATTATAATTATAAGTACCAACGTAACAATAACCTTCATGGCAATAACTCCTGGGAAAATTGGATATTAAGGTCAAAGCTGTCTCACTTCCACTTAAGACTACAAAATTACATCAAAAATTTAGAATCAATGTCTCCATGACTGGACAGTTAACTTTGTGAGCTGGAATGTTAAAGGCCTAAATCCTGAATTAAAGAGAAAGAAAGTATTCTCTCACCTAACAGGTCTAAACGCTAAAATAGTATTTTTGCAGGAGACCCACTTATTAAGAAAGGATCAGTTATGGCTGCAAAGACTGGACTGGCCAAATGTTCCAGTAACTGCCGCTCTGTCATCTTCGGCCTGTGGACGCTGCAAGCAGTGGCTGGAGGGGGGCGATTTCGCTGCTCGCGCAGTGTAGTGTCCCTCAGGTGGCTCCCGGCAGCAAGCAGTTTCACTGCCCGCCCACCATACACGGCTGCCCCATTCGTTCTAGGTGCGAGGTTGGTAATGCTGCAAGCGGTGATCCAGTTGTGGCTGAACGGGGTGGCGGGGGGGTAGCATTGTAGTGTGCCTTGGATGGCTGCATGTTGAATGGGGGTGGTGGTATTGCGTACGTTGCAGGCAGCATACTGTAGTGGAGATGACTGTGAGGTGGGTTGGTGATGAACCGCCCCTTGCTGCCCCCATTCATTCTCAATAGCAAGCCTGCTTATACTGTTATGCACATAGCAGGAAGTTGTCTCTTGTCAGTACAGGGTGGTCCAGATCTAATAATGCAGATCCAGATCATCTGGATGACTGATTTATGCAGTGACAATTCCAGTTCAGCGCAAAGACGATTCTTAGTGTCATCAGTTCACACACTTCTCGATGGTCCGGGATTTTTCGGGTGATTTTCTATGTAATAAACTGAATAAGTTATAGCGTAATGAAAATTGCATCTGGACCACCCTATACATCAGATGTGTTGACGACTGGTACCTTCCTGCTATGATAGCTGTACAGTGCTGTGCAGAAGAGCTCATCTTAACCTTTTGTCTTCAACAATGTCTCTGAAACACAAATCTGATGCAAGTGCTGGTGATATAGTAAAGAAGAGAAAAACCATCACCATTGAAAATAAAGTAGAAATAATAAAAAGGTCAGAAAGAGGTGAAACTCCATCATTCATTGGCAGAGCACTTGGTTACAGTTGGTCAACAATAGCATTTGTTAAAATAATGTACCTGTTCCGACTTGCATACAAATTCAACTTAAGTACAAACCTACAGTCGCTATCTCGTATGTAACCCGGGGACTGCCTGTACATAGAACAGTCTCATTTGTAGTATCAGATGTATCTGATACTGAAGGGAGATGTGTGATTGTCATGGGTAATTTATTTAATTGTACAGTGATTTTGATAAATGTTTATGCACCAAATGTGGATGATAGGGACTTCATCCAAAATGTGTTTGCATCCATTCCCAATGTGAACACTCATAAAAATATATACCAAACTTTGCCTTCTTTGCCCAAAACAATTCTTTCAAATTCAGAATATGTTTAGTTCCCAGAATATCTACCATGCATATCTTGCACTAAACTACCACTGCAGAAACTACTCCTCAATCCGCTTTCAAAATTTAACCCAAGTGGTGCAATATTCATACTTTTTCCTTAACAATTTAAGCTTGAAATGTTAAAGATAAAAGTTTAGTTAACCTGGCACTTTATCACACAATAAAGAAGAAGCAAAGTAGCAGTTAATGCTTGCAGGCAACACCTTGTAATCTGAATAAGAGCAAAGTTCAAGTTACAGACTAAAATGTGAGGTGCAACATTATACAATGCCTTTTATAACACTCAACACTAAAACACATAATACCAAAAACAGTAAAACCAAAAAACTATTTCTAGCACTGAAGAATATACCATATGTAATAAACAATGATGTATAATGCAAAATGTCAAGGATACAAAGAGCACTAAAAGAGGACTAAACAAATATAGATGATCAAAGATCAAATTTCAGCTGCAGTTTCCTTTGAAAACAAAGCCTTATCTTTAGCACTGCATACACTGACCACCACTTGGGGTTGTTGGAGGACAACCCAATAAGAGATTACACTTTGCTGTAACACTCTAACTATCTTTAAAAGGCTTTTTGTGTCCAAGGTGAAAACAAAGGGCAGCCATGAGGTTCTTTCAGTTAATTTAGACAAACACATGCTGATTCACTGCTGTTTAACTTCACAGGGAGTAGTAAATGTACACAATAGAGTTAACAGTGTGGCCCATCTGATAAAAAAAATGTCTTAAACCATGAAGTTCTTATCCCAATCATTACCAACATTACTGTTACTGGAAGTCAAAAAGTCAAATCATTCACTTTCTTTACAATATGAATTTAAAAAAAAAAAAAAAAAAAAGATCAATGGAAAATCCAGCTGAGCCACAGTCTGTCGCAACCTTTAAAATGATCAAGGCTAAACCTACACCAACAACTCAAGTAGTGGTGTCAACTACCTGTCTTTATTGTTTAGTAATTTACAAAAGATGTACATTAAGCAGGTAGAAGGTAAGAAGAAGAATACACATATGCATTTTTAAATAAGCTCCTTCATTTTATTACTGTGCAGCATATATATGAAATGAAGGTAGGATGCTTTAACAATATTGTGTTGGAACTAAAGCAGCACTTTCAACAAAGCAACTGTTTATCATATTTACTGTTCTAAGAAAATGATACAACACACTCCAATTAACAAGCACTTCCATTTGTTATAAAAACCACTCATACTACCATTTGAAAATGCTGTAAACGTCATACCCCATACATCTGATGGACAGAAAATCCATTTGAGTGAAATGACAATGTGCTAAAACATTTTGAGCAGCCGGCTTCAGTTAGGTACATATTGGTAATTCAATACATTTAAATATTGTAAATGAGATGCATACATATGTTTGTGATATATTTTTTAATGCATTATGAATTCTTATTTTTGATTATGAATATTTCAGTGATATCACCCCAAGGTGATTTTGTATATTTTACATGTGCATTAACATTTGGTGTTTCTGGAATTTGCAGACACTGCCATACTTTGTGTTTGCATGCCAAGATGCTGTGTGATTTCTAGGCACATGATGCATGTAGACATGTCACATCTTTGTGGCCATGATATATAAGATGACTAACCACAT
This sequence comes from Erpetoichthys calabaricus, assembly GCF_900747795.2. NCBI lineage: Eukaryota > Metazoa > Chordata > Cladistia > Polypteriformes > Polypteridae > Erpetoichthys > Erpetoichthys calabaricus. The sequence goes on from NC_041406.2 coordinate 106,476,221, forward strand.
TAATTAATGTCTGAGGGAATTACTGTAAATGGAGATCCCCAGAGACTACAGCTCAAGTAAATTAGCAAAGAAATAATTTAAGAAAAGATGTCTGGCTTTGACCTTAGTGTTGTTTCAACAATGTCTTCGATTTTGCTTAACATATTTGTTGAAAGATCTTTACAAAAGGCCTTTATGATCACACACTATTCAGTTAATCCATTTACAGACATCCTTCTCCAATACAAAGCAAAAAACTTCCAAACTCCAGATGGAGATATTACCCATATAAGATTAACAGGCTTCACCTTGTGGCACTGTACTATTGTTTTAAAAAGCAGCAGATAACTCAAAAGTGGTCAACGTTCTTATTACAACAATGTCAATCTAGCATCAAAAAAATCAACATTTTTATAGTGAAATCTTTGTGTATTATTACAAGCCTCAGGGCTCTTATGAAGACCAAACAAATTAAAAAGGGTGAAAAATTTATGAATTTCAAACACACTGTACATCATATTCATAAATGTATACAAATATAAAAGACCAGGCCAAAAACACCACTACCCTTAAAGCATTAGGGGAGCATGTAGAAGACAACAAGGTGGTTAAAACTCATGGTTAAATCGAGCCTCTCAGGATCTCTCTCATCACTACTTGCTAAAAGTTGGAGACATTCAAACAGTGCTCTTTCTCCCAGTATGGAAGCATTGCAACAGAACTCTGTGCTAACACCTACTTTAATTACAATTTGTCCACTCAACCAGATGCAATGCTGTTCATCTATTTATCTGTAAGGTTACACTACAAAGGTGCCCTAATCTGGTGCCATATTGTGACAGTGGATGCAAGCTCCTGTTTCCACCAGTTTCACAACTGACACATTGACTACTAGGGCTAAAAGAACATACTATTTAATTATATACTTGGCTCTAGTCCCTGCTTTGTCAGACATTCATATCAATAGAACAGACTACCCCAATCTTTCTTCATTATTTAATTAAAAGCAATTTTATAATGAACATAGAAAAGTACAGATTACCTGTTAGTTAACTTATAACTAATGTCTACTAGGACGACTAAGAAAAAGAAATAATACATTGCATAAAATAAAACTCTCAAACCTACTTAATCCAATTTAGGGTCATGCAAACCAACAATCTATCCTGGCAGCATTGGGAGCAAGGCAGGAATTAACTCAGCATGGTGCACCAATCCATTGTAGGTCACACTCATACACATTCAATTCAGAACGAGCAATGCAATTAACACATTCTTCTATGGGATATGGGAGAAAAACTCAGACAAAGGAACATCTTGAAAACTCCACTCAAATGGAATCTGGCCACAAGATTTGACCAAAATCATAAAAAAAAAAAAGGTAGATATATCCGATTATAAAATACTCATTCTTGTTGCAATTCTAATTTTAGACATCAATGAAATTGGTAACATTCAGTTAAAAAATCACTGTGCCCAATTAATTCAATTAGTGACTCGGCTACTTGACACACACACACGTTACTTTATAGAGAACACATATGATGCAATGATGAAGCTCGATGAGCTGAGGGCTATGTACAGTACAGGTCTTCAAAAGTATGAGAGCACTTTACTTGAACAATTTCTAAGTCAACAGTTTGCTGTACTGTAAAATGTGCAAAAAAAAACTTGAGTGGCCCATGACTAAAACAATGAGGCAATAGTATCTGGAGAGAAAGTACAATGGAACAATGACAGAGAATGAAGAAGGCTCAGCATAGCAATTTAGCACTAATAATGAAAGAAAAAAGTGGTAATACACTTTTAAAATCTTGACCAAGAAAAAACAACATCATAGACAGACCCATGAAACCACTGTGCCTGGTACAAGAAACAGCAAATAATTGAAAGGATAAATATTTGTGTTTTATGTGTAAAACTGTACTTACAGTTTAAGTATACATTTTGGCTCTTAACAGGTAAAATGCAATAATTGTCTCTGCACCCTAGGTGTCAGAAATTTAAGAGCTAAATCCTTTATGTTAATGGTAAATTTACCTTAGTCTGCTTAGTTTTTGAACTTGGATATAATATAGGCTAGCACTGACAACAGAAGATTCAGTTTAAAGCCCCTGTAAGTTATACAAAATGGAACACTAATAATTTGCGAAAGGAGAATAGCTCTTACATTGAAGTTAGACACCTAGAAAGAAACATCAATGGTTAGACAAACAGGCATTAAGGGCACATAGTTTTCTAATCATTACATAGAAACCTCAAGAAATGTAATTTAGGTGCAATTACTGCAGTATTCTACTAAAGTTCCATTTTCAGCAATTCTATCTACTCAATACTTACAATAATAAAAATACACTCAAGCCATGGCCAAAAAATAAATGTTAATGCCATAAACACCTAATTGACCAGTGTTACATCATACACACTAATTTTATATACTCAATACTTTAAAGAACGTGAGTGAGTGAGTGAGTGAGTGAGTGAGTGAGTGAGTGAGTGAGTGAGTGAGTGAGTGAGTGAGTGAGCATTTGCAAATATGCACTTTTTTTAAACTAATACTACAAAAATACTAAAGACAACATATTTAAAGATAAACACAACAAAACACTGCAAAGATCGCCAGGCTATAAATTCAAGACTTGAACAGCAGTACAGGATGTACGTACAGGTTTTTAATCATGTGGTAAAATCCTGCAGCACTTTCAAGTGAAGGGTAGATCTGGGCCCACCCATTAATGATGGATTATTTTGCATCTGATTATGTGATTAGACATTGTTGAAAGCCCCTCGAGTAAACATGAAAACTGACATTAAAGTGATCCAGTTGGTTAATTGTACAATGTCCTATCCATCCTCAAAATACACACTACAGTAGTGGTTGCTTAGGATTCAAATTGACTTTTTGTATACACTGTGGCAAAAAACATCTTAATCAGTACACATTTCAACCAAAAATCCAGATATGAGGAAGAAAGCATTTAAATCTCTCCTGCAAGGTCTGCTTTTAAAATGCAGCATCTCACCCATACCTGCAAGAATAAAACTAAATCCGAACTACGGACTTCAAATAAATGTTAATTACAAAACCTGAATTGACTAGCTGCTTTAAGAATTGTAACCTTACTCTAGGTACACATTACTCTTTGTCAAAATGGTTAATTGTGACTGAGCATCAAAACATTACTTGTATTGTTTTTTTAGTTACCACAGTAAAAGATATCTACAAGCAATATATTTAAAGGTCTGCAGCAACAGACGCGGTAAAGTTAGCAATTATTCCACATCAGCCTAGGAAGAAGAGTGGCATAAAAATGTAATGTCCCTCTGCCTATATATTAGGACAGAAACAGAAGTGGTTTATGAAATCTAATGAACCTTATACATATAACTTTTATGTCTTATTTTTTATAACATTACTATTAGTATGTGGAACACATACAAATTTAATTGTGCAATGTGCACATAACAATAAACTTTAACCTTACCTCAGGCAAACCTAAAAATGTTTGCTTGAACTATTCTGAATTTTAAACCTAAATATACTGTAATATTATTAATGTCAATGTCAATCTATACTAATAAAAGGCAAAGCCCTCACTGACTGACTGACTGACTGACTGACTGACTGACTGACTGACTGACTGACTGACTCATCACTAATTCTGCAACTTCCCGTGTAGGTGGAAGGCTGAAATTTGGCAGGCTGATTCCTTACAGCTTACTTACAAAAGTTAGGCAGGTTTCATTTCGAAATTCAACGCGTAATGGTCATAACTGGAACCTCTATTTTCACAATATACTGTAATGGACGGCAGCTCGATGGCCGTGGGAGGAGGAGTTGAGTGTCACGTCATCACGCCTCCCACGTAATCACGTGAAAAGACTGTGAACGCAGTAGGGACAAATGAAGGAGGAGCCGCAAACAGCAAAGAACAAAAAATTCATTAAACAATTGAGAAGGGAGCGAGTGAAGCATACAAGCATGTTCATAAGGGAAACAAAGCACGGTGTAAAACGTAAGTTTAAATTAAGTTTATAGAAACGCTCCCGCTGCGGATTGCAATAACATATTCGCGAGATAAAAGTTTAATGAGAAGACACGAGGTATAAACGAACCACACGCCGTAGCGCAACGTTAGGGGCAACAGTTTCAACCATTCTATGATCTGCCTCTCGCAACTGAAAGACGGCACATGGCGGATGTTAGCCCACTTGCTGACTGCAACGTTAGGGGCTTCAACTCTGGCGCTGACGATATTCGATTCTCGAGAGGGGATGCAGTGAGTGTGTATGCCTGATGAGCCCAGAATTAAGGAGAAACACGTGTCGCATACTCTTTGCATTATTTGAAAGTAAACTATTAAAACCATTCTATGATCAGCTTCTGGGAACAGAAAGAGGGCACGTGGCGGATGTAAGGCGACTTCCTGACCAACCACAAGCGTAACCTGGCAGGTAACCATCCATACAGTCAGATTGTGATTCAGAAAACGAATGCCATGAATTTAATTACCACGATCTACATACTGTCAAATAAACGAAACACACGCCGTAGCGGGACAGCTGTAAAAAGCGAGGTTCACAAAAAAACAGATCCTTAACAAATTGTTATTGGTATATTTTCGATCCGTTTAAAAAGGTTTTACATTCTTCTTAAAAAATTAAAAGCAGTACTTCTCCGCAACGAAGCGCGAGAATTTGGCTATATATATCTGCTTCTCACAATTAAAAGAGGGCACGTGGCCGATTTTAGACGACTTCATGACCAAACATAAGTGTTACCTCCCAGGTAGGGTTACCACTTTTAATACAAAAAAATAAGGGACGCATACTGCAGCGGGTGCCACATTCCAGTGCCAACAGTTTGCAGACTCTACTCAAAAGACCCGCCCTCCTCACTGGACAGTTAAAAAGACCAATCAAACTAACGATGACGTCAAGTATTACCCAATCAAAAGTAGGAAAGGAGGCATCTTCATAAAATGCGTGTGGGATGATTTGCATGAGACGCTGC